>NW_015150696.1:464203-497620 GCF_000732505.1 Cyprinodon variegatus
TATAAATGAATCGTTTCTGGAATAATCTACAGTTAATACCTAACAGGGTTGGATTGTCTATTTTCATTTATGCTGTAGCTATTACAAAACAGGAGCTTCAATATATTAAATAGGATTTAACCGTTTTTTCTGCATGTTAGTATAGGTTGGTTATATGTAATTGCAGTGAGATGTTCTATGTTTGTCTGCAGAATGTTGACATGGTCCAACCAGTGAAACCGCAGGTTCTTGACCTCCCTACAGACCCTGTGATCCCAACCTTTCCACCTCTGCCTGATGACCCAGTAAATGACCTGCAGCCCATTCCCTCTCACCCTTCGACTTCCTCCGCTACTCAGCAAGCTCCATTTGACCCTACAGCTATACCCTCCCTCCCTTCAGAGGCCCCAATTCTGGTTAACCCCTCTGCCCCTGTCCTCTCTTCTTCCAGTGAGTCTGAAGAGAGCATAGTAAACCGACAACAGCACACTGCAGGAACTCTGGATTCGTCCTCTGAGGAAAGTGGAGCCTTACTGGCCCGGCGTCCACCATTCAATTTCCGCTACCAGAGACGTAACCGTAGGAAGCGGCAGAGCTTGACAGAGACCACTCCCTCACACAACCCTGTATTCCTGTCTGATTTCCCCAGTGGACCATCTCCTTTTCGATCCTGTCCTGGTCCCGCTCGCTATGCCACAGTGTAACCATTCTTTCCCTGCTCAGAAATCCATTTGCTCATGTATGATTTACCCACTGAGAGCTTGAAACGATAACCTGCTCCAATCCATGTCACTGGAGGCCTGTAATAATTAGTGCTAATGAGAGGAAAGCATTTTTTTTTCCATTGTAGCCTTGGAGCGACCTCTCAGCGGCCTTTTTGCTGTTGCTCCCACAGCAGCTACACATTAATTTAAAAATGGCTGCTTTCATTTAAAAAAATGTGATAAATATCTTGTAAACTACTTGGAGATATTATAGTAGTTGGGATTTTTTTCACTCTTTTAAATAAATATAAAAATGTTGTTCTTGGTCTGAACATTTCAGTTGGTTATTTGAATTTATTCAGTTAAATTTCAACACTCTTCTGCAAATACTTCATTTGTTATAAAAACCTAAGCATCCAAACTTAAACATATTTTTTGTGGTGGAGTTGGTTGAGGTGTTGGGTAACTGGTTTATCCTGGACTTATTCTTTATTCCTTTACTTCATATGAATTCTGTGGGACAATAAAGGACTTATCTATTCTATTGTGATTCTAACCCTGTAGAGACAATATTTGCTTTCAAAAATAATAAAACAAACATATGTAGTCTAATTAATTACTTACACAGTCTAATAAATGCTCTGTATGGTTTGAGTACTTGAGGGAAACCAGTTTAGCATTGAGAATACATTTTTTCTGCTTTTCTTTTTCTTTGACATCATATCCATTAGAGAAGAACTACATTTTACTATGTACACTAAAAAAGCAACAACAAAACAACCAAAAATATTAACGGCACCTAAAAAGACTTCTTTTAAAGCTGTGAAAACATAAAATAAGGGTAAGATAACCAAATGGAAGACATCCAGAACTACTGGAAATAATGTGTCTTTAACTTCACAACTGATCTACAGCAGTATAGCCTCAGCAGTTCAAAATAATACTTAAAGGAAAATGTAAGTAAATGTAATGACGCACTGCATGCGCAAGGGGGCGCTAACAGACCATAAGCCTCCTCATAGCAACCTCAAGAAAAGTTCATCAGCAAATATTCTTAAGGATGTTGTTGTTATATTTTCCTTTAAAAAACACACATATGCAGGAATATATAATGTACCTCATCTATAGATGCACTCAGTATGAATTCTTAAGAAAACTTTACATATTTTTTTTCTTTTCAATTGTTAAAATAATGTGTCTGTCTAATGCCAGTCAGTGCATTGTAAAGGTCAGTAAATGACTTTGCATCTCTCTGCAGATGTAAGAGAGATGTAAAAAAAACAGCACAACCAACGGACATGGAACAAGATATACAATAAAGTAGCACCTTGATACTATCGCTGAAGTATAAGTAGTATTATTTAATCTTTTTTGCTTAATTTCTACACAAATAAAAAAAAAAATTATGGAAGTAAAATCATTAAATTTTACCAATTAGTTATAGATAATGCTACATATATTATTAATTTACTTATTCATAACCCTACATCTACTTCACCAGATGTCAATGGTGAATTCAAAATTAATTCACTATATTTTTTCCAGATCTGGGGAAGCAAAATACAGCGAATTACTTGTAACAGTTTATAAACTACATTAAACACATATTTTTATATGTTTTAACTTTAGTCTCAGAATTCTGACTTTAATCTCAAAATTCTGACTTTTTTTCTTAGAGTTCTGACCTTTTTTCTCAGAATTCTGATTTTTTTTCCTCAGAATTGATACTTTTTTCTTAGAATTCTGACTTTAATCTCAAAATTCTGACTTTAGTCTTAGATTTTTGACTTTAATCTCAGAATTCTGACTTTAATCTCAGAATTCTGACTTTAATCTCAGAATTCAGATTTTTTTTTAGAATTCTGACTTTCATTCAGAATTCTGACTTTTTTTTTAGAATTCTGACTTTAGTCTCACATTTCTGACTTTAATCTCAGAATTCTAACTTAAATCTCAGAATACGACTTTTTTCTCAGAATTCTGACTTTTTCACAGAATTCTAACTTAAATCTCAGAATTTTGACTTTTTTTTCTCAAAATTCTGACTTTAATCTCAGAATTCTGATTTTTTTCCTCAGAATTGATACTTTTTTCTTAGAATTCCGACTTTAATCTCAAAATTCTGACTTCAGTCTTAGATTTCTGACTTTAATCTCAGAATTTTAACTTTAATCTCAGAATTCTGACTTTAATCTCAGAATTCTGATTTTTTTTTTTTTTAGAATTCTGACTTTTATTCAGAATTCTGACTTTAATCTCAGAATTCTAACTTTAATCTCAGAATTCTTACTTTAATCTCAGAATTCTGACTTTAATCTCATAATTGTTTATCTTAATGTAGATGGGCACCATTAAGGAAGAGATGTTGGAGCAACAAGCTTCACTGACAAAGATGTGAGTTTTTTGAGAGGGCCAGTAACACACTGGAAAATGATGGATTTAGGCGATTTTTTATGTGCCCGAAGGGTCCCCAGTGATGCTATTTCATTAATGGAAGAGCAGAAGGTGATTAAAACAAGAGAGCTAGTCTATAAAACAGATATGGCTAC
Organism: Cyprinodon variegatus; assembly: GCF_000732505.1. Lineage (NCBI taxonomy): Eukaryota > Metazoa > Chordata > Actinopteri > Cyprinodontiformes > Cyprinodontidae > Cyprinodon > Cyprinodon variegatus. The sequence goes on from NW_015150696.1 coordinate 467,436, forward strand.
GGCTTGATACTAACATGTTTAGCTGTCAGAATTCAGTCAGAATTCTAAGAAAAAAGTCAGAATTCTGAAATTAAAGCCAGAATTCTGAGAAAAAATATGTCAGTATAATATCTCATGTAAAAATCAGTAAACTTTTTAAATTTTTTCAGTGGCCCTAATCTTTTTTCGTGCTATCGCCCCCTTTTTCAAACCCAATCGTTTTTTACTTCAGTACAGTGACAGCTCCACAGATTTTTATCTGCTAGAGCTGAAGGGGAGTTGAACATTAAAATGAGGATCCTGCATTTCTTAATGTACACTGATGCAAAAAACAAACAAACAAAAAAAACAGATGCTACTTTTAAATCTGCAAAAGCAAACAATAATGTAGATAATGAATATGTGGTGTTCTGCAGCTTTCTTCAGAATTTTGAGATTAAAGTCAGAATTCTGAGATTAAAGTAAGAATTCAAATTTTTTCCCCATATGAAATTGAAATAACAATTAGAAATCTGTTAACTCAGTGGCCCTAATCTTCCGTGGTACTGAAGAAAAAACTGATTGGGTTTAAAAGGGGGCGGCAGGAGTTAGCAGCGGGGTAAAAATGTAACAAATAGCAGCTTTGAGCTGCAGATGGCGGAAGTGAGCGTCAAAGATGTTGCTTCTATCCGATCACAGCGTGTTTCCAATAAACCACCTCAGGCTTGTGTCTAAATATGATGATTCAGTGGAGCTTTTCTCATCTCACTCCTCCTTCTAACGTCACTGTTAGAATATAAACCCTGGTCTCTATGTGAGCAATTTGTATCATAATCTCAGTCAGATTGTAGCAGTGAGGAGGGGCTTCCACTTTTCTGCTATCCGAGACTTTTTCAGCTCCCTTCCTCCCAAATGGACGAGTGAGTAGTCAGGCCACTATAAACAACTTGAAGAAAATCAAAATAACTCATTTTTAACGCTTCTGACTTGAATTATTTGTTGTTTTTAAGCTGGAGGCATTCCTGTGGGATCTTTGCAGATCTCCCCTTTAGGTAAGAGAAACTTTTTATATCCGTTTCATGTGTCGAACACCGTTGTTTGCTTATTTTCCTCTCTAGTTATAAACGTTTGCGGTGTTCTTCAGACGATGTTTGCCAACAGTTAGTTTCTCACGTCTCTCCCAGCAGCTACAAGTCCCGACTTGTTTGGAAAAAGAGAAAAAAACAACTTGTCTGGTTCACATCTTTCTAGGACATCATGTCGCAAACAGTTTCTACTGCCTGTGATTCATTACTGTGGAAAAAAAACAGCCTTATAAGCATCTGCTTTAAGCGCACTTTTAAACACAGTAAAGTCATATTATATTAAGTTAATTTCGCTTAATTACAGAGATCTTTACTGATGGTTTCGAGGCACAATTTTCCCATATAGATTTTAATTGTTTTTAATTAATTTTGTTTTAATTTGTTTTTTATTTTGGTTGGGTTTAAAGTCTCTCTTGATGGTTTCTCAACAGTTTCTTTTAAAAAAAAAGAAAAAATAGTTAACACTCTTCATTTAATTGAAGAGGGCCCCGTTGGGCGTATTCCACTGAAATAGTTCTGGTGTACATTTGGCCACATTTGGCCTTTTTATTATGCAGTTATGTGACTAAATGCAGTTTAGCTGTTTAATGAAGGACTTCCCTTGGGTAGGTCTTTTAATTTTGCTCATTTGTTAAGTAATTAAAGAGGTCTTTGACATGAGAAAATGGAGCTGATGAGTAAAAAGCAATGATGATTAAAATCTGAAGAAACTAGGTGTTCTAAGTTTTGTTTTATTTCTATTTGTTTTTTTTTTCCCTTTGGGTTATTGACAAATTTAAAGAATTTGATAAAATACATTTACTACCAGATATCTAGTGTCCTGACAAAGCCACATATAAATGTGTATATTAGTATTATTTGTGAGTGTGGGGCCATGGTTTATGATATAAACAGTCACAAGGCTGTGAAGAAGTAATGTTTTTTTTATTTTTTAAATTGTTACTTTTATTTTTTATCATGATAGTATCCCTCAAAATCAGGCCCAGCCCTAATCCTGAGACACATTTTGAGAGCTTCCATCAAAATGGGCTGATGCAGTGGATGGGGTTAGGCAGGGTTATTGGCAGGATAAGAAAGTGACGGCGAGTTCGATCTTTAAATAATCTAAATGGTTAATTTTAAAGTTGTGCAGGATAATTAAAAGCGTAATACACAGACACTATTGATTAATGCTCCCATTTCAAACTCCTAACTGACCAAGGGGGTGTTCCTTAGTAATGGTTCTATGGGTGTGTTCCTTTTCTAATCAGAAGTGAAAATAATTCATATTTTTTTTGTCTCCCATTTTTATGATTTAATTGTCACCATTTACCAGGTTGAAGATTATGGCACTCTGACTCCCCAGCTTTAAATAACTCTAATAGCTAGTACATCATTATGGGACTACAGCTGAAAATGAGCCACCATGCTTATACATGTTTAAGTGGACTTTTGAACTCATGTTAATTCATTTGCACTGTGCAACCAAAAGGAGGCTGTCACAGCCTCCTTTTGGTGTATTCAGCTTATTTATATAGCTCCAATTCACAACACGTCATCTCAAGGCACTTTATAGAGACAATCCAACCAGGTCATAGAGTCAGATTGGTTCAAAGTTTTCTATCTAAGGAAAACCAGCTGATTGAATCAACTCATTGACTCAAAGGCAATCCCTCACACCAGCCATGCTTTTAGTGACAGTGGAGAGGAAAAACTCCCTTTTAACAGCAGAACGATGGCTCGTGGGTGGCCATCTGCTGAAGCCGACTGGGGTTCAAGGAGACCAAAGCAGAGATGCAGAGATACAAAAGGCAACTTTCAGCCAGCACAGTTAGACACATTCAGAGAAACAGGACTACATTGAAAAACAGGCTCCAACTTCTATAAACAAAGCTGTTGATGGCAGCAGCACAGCTGAGATTTCTCTGCAGGATGGTGTCACAACCAAACAGGAACAGACCAGATGAAGCTACTATGAGAAAAAGCAGAGAGAGCATAGCGTTAGAGATTGAACTAACAAGTTCAGCAGAGTCTTTCTTTGTCAGATACGGGGTCCCATGCAGGCGAAGATGTCATGAAAACTGACTACACCTAAAACCTGCTCTCAGATTGGATACGATTTATGTTGCACCCCTCATCCACGGCATTTCTTTCATGATACCCCTAACTGTTACAAACCGCCATGTTTGTGCGTTATAGTCAACTAAAAGTATATTCACACCGAGCAAAGGATTTCAATGTTATACCTATGTAAAGGCCGGTTCATGGGGGACAGAAGGGTCATTGACAGGAAGGAGGGTGATCAGAGTGAAGCGGTGCAGCGATAGGAGCGTTAGACGCATGATTAGAGCAGTGAGATTGGGCTGTGGTTACAAATCTGGAAATTTGCTGGATGTGGTTTTGGCGTAGAGTGAAGAACTGCAGCGTAGAACGAGTTTTATTTGGTAAAAAACTCACCGGAGGGTTATCTGCTCCTGATGCGGGGTCTGGATAGATGCATGCACTGCTGGAGGCAATCCTCTAGCCACAGAGTTAGGAGCAGGAACAACCACACCAGTCAAGTTTTAAAAAAACATGCTTTTGTATAACTTTTAGGATTTTATTTCTTCCAACTCATGAGAGGTGTTACTGAGTTTTGTTTCATTTCTTCTAAATTAATCCCTATACTATATCCACCATAAGGGGAACTACTTGTTAAAGTGGCAACATGGATGGGAGATTCCAATGAGAATCAGGAAACTGGAGGCCTTGGAAACCAACTTAAAATTAGGTCCTAAAACTAATCATTGCTCATAAGAGGCTAAGTTGCACAAGTATTTTGCAACATGTGCATCATGCGTGTGCACATTGTGCATATGAGTTGTGGTTTTATGTATTACGCACCCTAACTTCCATCATAATGTGATGACTCTCATGATTTGTCACACTATTAGTAGCACTTGTGGGGAAAAAAACTGAACCCAGTTACTTTACAGTATTTCTAACAAATATTTAATTTACAATTCTATCATGTTATGATTGAATTTTGGATAATTTTGGATCCATCCTCCATTTTTTTTTCTCTCATAGTTTTTCCTCCACAGATGTCCATCTTATTTTATTTTAATAGGATGTACATTTTCTTTATATTGTCATAAGACGTTTTCTAAATTAACTTTGAATATTTCAACAGTTTATTTTTACTTTTTTATCAATTTAATTCTGAATTACCATGGAATTATTTAGCGGTTTTAGAGGATCTCTGTACAATTTGATTTGTCTCTTATGAGATAATTAAAAAAATAGAAGTGTGTTCCATGGGTGAAAATTGTTGTTACCAGGAAAGTTTAGTTTTTGATTATCAAAAGTTAAAATCTAATCTTACTTTTAATAAATAAAGAGTTCTGTCTTACTATCTCTAGTTAGTTTCATTGCCATAGTGCCAGTAAATGATTTTCTATCTTTAACTGGAGAGGTTGTGAATAAAGGTTGACAGAGCATTTATAAAGTTTAAAAATTGGATGAAGAGAAAAATAAACCGGAATTATTTAAAAAGAATTCTTTAGAGAAAGAATATCTTTGTATTTCTGTTTCGAGTTAATCACCTCTCAATTGTTTTATATACTTTATTTATTGTAATTGTTAAATAATCAAAACCAAGAAGCTAAAGTACACAAGTGTAACTCAACTATTATATATTGGTCTATATTAAAGTTTCATATTTTAAAATGGTTACAGGGCATGAGAAAAATGAGCCAGTTGGTTCTTTATGCAGTGGTGAAGGTGGCTTACGATGATGTGTCCTCATACCTTTTTGTTGTTGGTTCAAGCCCCTGCTCAAGTGGAGCTGATATATGACAGCCTTGACTCTGTCGGTCAGCCCAGGGTAACTGTGGTTATGTGGATCCGCACTATAGGCGTGTGAATGACTGATTTAAGTGTAAAGCACTTTTAGGTCCTTGGACATGATAAAGCACAATCGCTGTTTTTATAACCACACTAAAATTGAACTGGAGTAGCCACCCTCCAATCCGAAAACATCAGCACTCAGTGCTAATATGGTTTCAGGTCATATTTTTCAGAAATAAAGAAGTTTACACAAATGTTTAACTTTCAACGTAACATAAAGACAGCACTCTTCAATAGAATAGAATAGAAAATCCCTTTATTGTCCAACAATGGGGAAACTCTGGTGTTACAGCAGCAAAAAGATTCTAGGAAAAAAATGGTCACACAATTGTGGACCTTAGAAGAGTGTATAAAGTAACATAATAGTGAAGAGTTAAAAAATATATATATATATATATAAAATACTTTACTGTTAAATACTGTTAAAGTCGAGTTTATCTGCAAAAAAGTTTATTTTTAACTTCAATGTGTTTTAGTGGAAGGAAGCAAGGCTTTGAACCAGCAAGAGAGAATCATGCATGTGGAGAACATGCAAACTCCATGCAGAAAGACCCCTGGCTGGGGAGAGAACCCGCAACCTTCTTGCCACAAGGCAGGAGTGCTGCAAACTGCACCACCCAGAGATTATTCATTTTTAATCCGCCCCTCAGATAGAAAGCCAAATTTATGCTGGATTTCTGGACCATTCTGCCACTTGAAAAATTAGATTTTAACAGTTCATGTTTTGTTCTGGCTTCATATTTCTGGGCATTGTCTTACTTGTGTACATCTGTCCCAATCCTAAGGCTTTTGCAGCCTCTAACTGATTTTATTTCAGAAAGTTCTTGTATTTTTCTCTATTTTTCCATCTCAGCCCTCACATATAGTATCCCCAAAGAACAATGGTCCCCCACCATGCAACAACTGTCTTTCATTGCGGGAAGGTAATGTTCAGGTTGATTATTAGCTACTTCAACAAGCATTACAGAAAATTCAAATGAAAAGTATGATAAAGGTTGTAAAATGGCAGGAAAGTATGAAAAACTTTATATCAATAAGAAATTCATTGGTAGCTGGAAAGGAAGGCGGCTGCACTCAGGACTGTATCCTCCATGCATGGTTTGAGTGCTCTGCGGTTTGGAAACCCTTCATTTCATTTAGAAAGTACCAACAGGAAGGTGGAGACAGATTTTTCATTTTGTGTGTATATTTGTGTCATTTAATATGCCAGCGATAGTCAATCCAGGAATTTTCCTTAAAATTGACCACAGGTAACATAAATATTAGACCCCTAAAATTGTGTGTAATGGTGAAATTTGCTTAACAAATTTGCAAGTTGGGAATTTGTTTGTATTTAGGGAGTGCTGTCTAACCTGGACAGCCTAAAAAAACATTTTAAAAATAGGAAATCATTCTTTGTTTTATTTTTCTCTCTAGGCTGGTTTGTCATTTCAAGCCTTTAGAGCTGTGGTTTCTCTTATGAAGGGTTCATTTTTGTTTTGTACATGGATTTGCAAAAGGATGACTGGAGGAGGAGACGAGTCAATGGTATCACGAAATTGCACCCTCGCGTTTGATGAAGCTTACCTGTTTTTCTTTTTATAAAAGCAGGTTTTTTAGTGTGTTCGAGGGGGGGTCTCTTTTTTTATGCTGTTTAAATAGAGGAACACTGTATCCAGCTTTTTTTTAAGAGAGCAAAAGTAAAACTATGGCTATGTACTTTAGTCTAGTCTAGTTTTGTTTTATTGGAACAACCAATTCTTAGAATTCCCTTTTTTGCGCTAAACTGATACTTGATGCTGAATGGCTGGCTATAAAATCAGGAAGTAACTACAATTAAGAAACCTCTTAAAACGTAAACCGAGTTTCTAAATGAGTTCACCTTTTCCTTGAAAAACACTCTGTTTCAGAGATTTTACTTTAAAAATACGCCAAAGTGTGAAAGCTGTAAATGATAAAGACATTGGAATGGAAACGGAATCAAGCCTTAGCTTCCAATACTCCTACACTCTGTAACTCTTCCTGAACATCAGAAACTGACTCTTTACCTACTTTCAAAAACCTCCTCTTCACCATGGCTTATTCGCTATAATCCCCTTCTTTACTTAAAGCCTTTTGTTTATGTTGTCTTTGTTTCCATTTTACTGTCAAAATGTCCTTGACTGTCCCAAAAAATCCTATATAAGTTTGATGTATGATTGTTATCATCACCATTAGAACAGCTTCCTTGTTGGGGAGATTTGTTCACTACAGCATCTAGTTCCATGAGAATAATGCTAGGGACAAAGGAAGGAAGAACAGTATGCGATCAGCTCTTTGCATGAAAAACCTCAGCTGTAAGTGAGGTTAGATGATAAGCAGACTTGTTCAACAGGGAGGAGTACCAGTGCAGTGAAAACAGCGCAACTCAGTGCCGTGGCATGTGCAGTGTTATGATACGGTCCATAGAATTTGGCATGCTTTGTATTAATCTTTCCTCATGGTGCAACAGCATAGGGGGAAGTAGTTGTTGATGGACTTTCTTGCCGCTTGGTCTTGAAACAACATTGCAAGTCAGCAGGTTTTTGTTTTTTTTTGCAGCAAAATTCGGATCCTGAACAAAAATAAACCATTTGATTTTATTGCATCTCATTTATTCAGAGTTCTAGGGGGAAACATGTTGATTATTTCCACTAAGAGCTGAAGGAGAAGTGGCTAAAAATGTGCCAGCATTTTGCTGATTGCTGATTTAAGTGCATTCTCCTCAACCTTTTTGAATGCATTAAGTATTCAGAGTGATGTGAGGTTATGCAACCAGAAAAAAACTTTTTTTTTCTCTCTTCTAACAAGCTCTAGTTTCAAGAGCTGTGAGACGGGTGGTGTGACAGCAGAATCCAGAGGTGGTATTCAGTCTTTCCTCGTAAATGTCTGTGTTGGGTGTGTTTGCTGATTTTTCTCCTGGGTTGCTTAAAACTTATGCTTGTTTTTTTTCACTATTGGTGGATTGCAGGAATTCCCACTGTGGCTCTTGCTGTGTTTAGCTCCGCTGCTGTCGGGAATGCTAAGTTGATTGTCATGTATTGCTTAATTTCTATGCAACATTTAGAGGATGGAGAATTCTTATACCGTGTCCGTCAGAGGTAGGACTTCTATTTAAAGTCTAAATGATGCAATAAGCCTTTTGTGTCCGAAAGTATAAGACCATGCTTTCTTTGACAGTAGAAAAGTTGGTTAATTTTTTTTTTTTTTTTTTTATGGAACTGCTTTATCTGTAAGAGGAAAAAAGAAAATGTTACCTTATTCAATAAAACCCTGACCTTAACTTTTTGAAGGTAAAAAAAAAACATACATTCTATTTAATCAAGTTCCTGATAAATTACTGGTTGTAATTTTCAGATTCACACACTGAGGGAATAAAGAGGAAATATAATATAACATTAGTATATGTCATCGTAACTTATCTAGATTATAATTAATTAATTTAAGTTGCTGTAGATGTGTGCTTCTGAAATTTATAAGTGTTTTTTTTTTATCTTAGCTCATTTGTATCTGTAAGTTGACCCCCTTATTGGTTACCTGATGAATGATTTGGTGTAGACTACAGGAGGTCTTCATTGTAAATATTTGATTAGAAGAAGCACCTGATTGCAGTATATGTTACCATGGTTAACAGCAAACTGATATTGAAAGAGATGCAACCTCCTAGTAGCTTGTAATTTTATTTTAAATCATAAAGTATCTTAGTGCATCTTAAATTACATATTATAAAATGTAATGTTTTAATGCAATTCAAAGTGAAAATTAATATGTATTTGATACACATATAAATCTAATATAGATAGGTGCTTATCGAAGTTTAATTTTAAATGTCTATTTAAAGAAAATAATTTCTTGGTATACTAAGGTAGAAACGGGTTACAGCTTAGAAATCTAATTTTAGATTTTTTTTTCTTCGAAATTTGATTAATCAGTGTTATTTTTCCTCAACTAAGTTTAGCAATAAAAATCACAGATAACATATATTTCTTACAAAAACTGCCTTTAACTCCAATCATCCTCTCTGGGAGCTGGAAACTGTGAAACATACTTTTAAAATAATCATGTTAAATAACAAACAAGGAAAATGTAACAAGTAAAATGATTGCAGTAGATTGGTTAGGACGAGAGATCTAAGAACTTTAAGTGATGAACTGATGTCACTCTGAGCTATAGAACCCCGAGGAGTGGCTTGGTGGTTCATAAACAAAAAAATCTATTAATTGATCAAATCAATTAATAGCCTGGCCCTGATTATAACTTATTCAATCATGGTATGACTGCTGACTTGAGCAGGTTTTTTTGTTTTTATGTTTCATGAACAATGAAAGATCTGTCTAAGTTGCATGCAATAAGTGTTGCATGCAATAATATAAATTAAAAGCTGAGTTAAAAAACAAAAAGAACAAGAATAACAGCGCTTATATTATTGATTTATTATATTTTTTATATTATTTTTAATTATACATTTGTCATTTACTGGTGTTCCTCTTTTTTTTTTTTTTTTTTTTTTTTTTTTTTTTTTTTTTTTTAGTACTCATTCAAGCACTTCATTCCCCCTTTATGGAGATACTGATTACATTTTCAGCCGAAGTTTGAGCCAGCCCACAATCACAGCAGCACTTGTTCTTTAATGCCCAGGATTGGGTGTTTTGATATAATGATCAAAACACCCAATTCATCTTTGCTTCTGTATTATAAATTGATTATCTAGTATTTTTCAAAAAGTTTGGAAGTTAGTTTGCATATCACATGAACATTTATTGAGATTTATGTGTTTATAATTTAGATTGTATGGTGTTTGTACATATAATAGTAAAGTATCGCGTTGAAAAATACATTGCATCACCCTGTAGTCATTTAAACCTAAGCTTACAAGCCCCATCAAGTCAGTGAACCATCACCTCATTTACCCCTTGAATGAATTCCATTCTCTGAGGCTGGTTGCAACAAACTGAATGTTCCTGCAGATCAGTGATGCAATATGAAAACCAGGTGTTTGCTGATCTACATACAACTCTCGATTTTATGGAGCAGGATGCATGAAACATTAATAACTTGGATGATTTATGTTTTTGGGGTTTTTTTATATGCCAACTTGCAGGAAACACAATTAGTATTTGGAAGTTGTACTTTAAGAAGCACTTTGCGCTCCGTGGCTTTTCAATATTTTTGTGGTTCATTTATGCAGGATAGGTTGATTCCATCTGCTCTGATTTGTAACTCTTGCCTGGTATAGAAAGATTTATCTGGCTTAACTCACATGGCTCGTGCCATTCCTTAGGGGCAAAGTACTTGGTAGGTAACATATTGTTGCTTGCCCCACAGAGCGTGTTAGTCCAGAGTTCTTAATCACTTCAGACAAGTGGATTTCATTGGATTGTCAGCGGTGGAGTAGCGGGAAGCTTTAGTGTGGTAATTATTGTGCAATATGGACATTTATCTCACCTTGAATTAGTTATCTGGCTTTTATGCCCCTCTAGTATCTGCTCAAGAAATCACCACAAAACCACACAATTCTCTCTAATTGAATATAAATTATTACCCAGAGAGATATTTGAAAGGTCAAAAATTGAATATATTTTAAAGCTGAACCTTTTACATACTTCAGATTCAGCAAATACAGTAACGTCTGGTTTCACTAGAGCCATTCAACATGGCAGTAATCAACACCTCACTCTGCACTAATTGGAAGTAACATGTACCAGCAGGTGATTTATAGATCCCTGTTTATGAAGATTAATTGCTACAAAACCCCACACTTCTCAACGGAGCATATCAGCAGAGCATGTTGCTCTCACTTTAAATCATTTCAGCCTGCTAACGACATAAGGTTAATCTATGTTCACCCAAGCCAGAGGTCTGCGACTCTGGCTCAGGGATGTTAAGGTTGATGTAAACCCTGAGCGGATTAAGTCCTTTGTTTATCCGTGACAACCTCTTGGCTGTATGCTCATGGAGAAGGCTGCAGATCTTTAAGGATTTCTTAAATTATCGTTTGCTTTAGAAATTAGCACTGTTTGGTGCTATATTTTGTCTGTACGCGTTATGTGTATATACAAACAGGAAAAGAAAGTGAAGGCTGTTATGAAGAAAGAGCGACATTTGCTTCTGAAGGTTATTGAGAAGCTTGAAATGTCTGTCGTGTCCACCTGCCTTGAGTGTATCAGCATGAGAAGAGGAGACCGGTATGTAAGTCCATGTACTGTTGAATGCAGTCGGTACAAATTTAGTGTATTTAGACACAGTAATGCTTCATAAAGCCAAGTTGTTAGTTTTTGATGATTTTGGACAGAAAAAAAGTCTTTACTCTTAACATCCAAGTCTTTTCAAGCAGCATTTGTGTTAATATAAACTTCCCAGTTATGAACTTGGAATGGTTTAACAATTTAATTATTTCATTTAGATCTAGAAATTCAAAAAAAAATATATTCAAGTACAAAGAAAAACTTCTACATCTTGGTTATTTTTCATACAAGCCAAGAGAACTTCATATAATTATAGATATAGAACATAAAAGGCTCAAACATAACAGTTAATGAAAACATGTCCTCTTGGTGGCAAGGACAAGAAAAATGTTTGTTTTTCTTTTTGTATTTATAGTTGACTTAAGGCTGGACAGCTGCAGACTAACAAAATGACATAGTTTTGTAGCTGTAGGAGCAAAATAATAAATACTTGCTTCAATATATTTATTATTTATTGAACTGACAGGAATTATAGATGTTATTAGTATAGATGTGACCAAGTCATTACTTTCCAAGACACAAGTAAGTCTTTGAACTTTTTAGGCTTAACGAATACTACGTTCAACCCATAGTCTTCTAATTTCATCATTAACAAGTTATACTGACCCAAGATTATTGACAGGAGGAAATCATGTTTTATTTTTACAATTGTTTTGCACGGTAATATATTTTACTTTAATGAGAGCATAAAGTCATTTGAGGTCAAATGCTCAAACAAAAGTCAAGTCTTAACTCACCTCCGCATATGAGGTTTTATGTTTGTTAGGTTGGTTAGTTTGTTGGGATTCTTACCATAATCCAGATCATATTACGTCTACAGGAGGTTTTTAAAGGATTCTTTAACATTTAAAGACACAGGTATTAGGCGGAACAAGCCGCTACCCCCTGAACCAGAGGATGGCAGCAGTGACTATTCACAGCTTGAGCACAAGACTCAATGTCAGGACGTATTATGCAGAAGACAAAAAACACGAGAAAGGGAAGCGTTGTTGCTTTGTTAGGATTTCTTAAAAAGTTATGAAGAGATTTTAAGGATTATTAAGGATCCTCATGCAGATTAACAATTCATTATTATCTGGTAATAATCCAGATTATGTGAGAATTTTAGGTTAAGTCCCAATATATCTGTGCTCTCTAAATGCGTTTCCAGCTAAAAAATGTGACTGCGACAGCATTTGGCTGTAGCTGTCCATTTGTTTTTGTTTGTTTGTTTTTCTCCTTTTGAAGATCCTGTAAAAAACACCATTGCAATATTTCAGTCAAGTCCTGCTGGAGCTTCAGACGTCCAATTCTGTCAATATGTAATTATGGCAAGTTTGGTGTGGTTGTTTAGATTCAGATCAGGGCCTATAATCACCCCAGGATTTCTGGCTTTGTCTGAGCTTCTTAAATCAATGTACTGAAGTTGTTATTGACTTGTTATTTATGCTTTCATAGTTGATAAAACCAACAATGTTCAAGCGATGTTCAAGCAATCCACAACACTTCATCTTGAGGCATTTTTACAGTAACGATTGAAATCATACAGTCAGATTGTTTAAATGTTTTCTATCTAAGGAAGACCAGTTGATTGCATCAAGTCATTGACTATATAGCAGTTGCTCCTCCTGGATGAGTATGTGAAAACAGTAGATATTTGTTTGCATTATGCCATTGACTCTACAGCAATCTCTTACATTGAGCATGCATGCAGTAACAGTGGAGGCGTTGTGTGAGCAGCCTTCTGCTGAAGCCGGGTTGGATTTAAATACACAGAAGCTGACACATAAAAGCAACATAGAAGCACTGATCTATACAAATCTTATCTGTTAGAAAAGGCAAACTAGCTGCAGTGTACAAAAAGTGAATGTTACTGGACTGTGGGCACCTGGTGAAAGACTAATATAGTTGTGTTTTATGTAAACAGAACTGAGAGATGGAACGTTATAGTACTGCTATGCAAAATCCAAGGTAGCTTAATTATCTAGGTAATGATGAAGAGATGAACAGTGGATTTATCGTTACATATCGACCCTCAAAACATATCTTTCATGAAGATGTGATTTAGGACGGCTGAGCACTGCCAAAAATACCAACAAAAGCATTTAGGTGGGATTAATAAAATATGATCAACTGTAGAACGCTGCAATCAGATAACGTCTGAGGTTCATTAAAAACTAAATTAAGTTTCTCTATTGTAATGTTTACAAAAACCTGATTGATAAAAATCCAAAATGTTTTTCAGTGATATAAATCAGTTTTGTAAAAAATATATTTGATTGACAGATGCAGAGTAGAATAGGAGCCAGTCTTAAATCTACTAATTAATTCTCTTAAACCTAACCATAATTGTAGGACACAAACATTCCTAGTGTGATTAAATAAAATTTGTATTAAAGTCCAAATTCAGCTAAAGCATAATATTTTAAGTTTAAACGTAATCCAATTGTCTTCTGCTTAATAGCTTCATTTACTGAACATATATTTGAAATAACAAAAATTCAAGTTGTTAACTGTATTGCAATTAACTCTTGTAGAGTAAATAGAATAATGTACAGCTCATGTTCTTCAACTGAATTCTGGTCTTAAAATAGACAGTTTGAAGGATTTGAAACAGGATTGGGCAAGAAGGTCACGGGTTTGATTTCTGCATGGAGTTTGCATGTTCTCCCTGAGCATGCGTGGGTTTTCTCCAGGTTCTCCAGCCTCCTCCCACTGTCCAGAAAACATGACTGTTAGGTCAAATGGCTTCTCTAAATTCTCCTTAGGTGTGAATGTGTGCGTGAATCGTTGTTTGTCTGTGTTGCCTTGTGAGGGACTGGCGACCTGTCCAGGGTGTACCCCGCCTCTCGCCCGTAGACAGCTGGAGATAGGCACCAGAACAACCCACTTGGGATTAAGGGTGTTGAGAAAATGGAAATGGGGTTAAAGGTAAATTGTGCCCCTGAATCTCCTTTTATTGCCCAGAAAAAGAGTAAATCCTCTTCCAGCATGTGTGATTAAATTTGTTTAATGCCATTTTTTTATCACTTGGACTTTTACACATTTTTTTTTTTACTTTGTTCCAGTATCACTGCTAGAATGTTTACACCTCTTTATGTAGTTTGTTTTGACTTGAATGTTGGTCAAACTAGCAAACTTTGGTCAAAGCATCTTAGTGACACTTTCTTGTCTGTATGAGGGTATTGAGAGCATAAAAACAACACCAAATGGATGACTATTGTTTGCAGGGTAGTTATTGATATTTTAGCAAATGCAGAGTTTCAGGTTAAATAAGTATTCACAAGCTTTGAGTTAGCAATATGTACTTAAAGAATGACTAATTGTATGACTAGTTTTCGGGATGTACAGCTTTGGTACACCGTAATTTCCCCCCTAAATTTCACAAAGTTGGAAAAGACAGGATCGTAATTTGGATGAACTAACTGCAGAGATGATGTTTTAAGGTTGACTTTCTCACTTAAAAACATATTAAAGCTACTTTTAAATCAACGTATCACAGAGAATATAGCAAAACCGCTCTCTGCCATTGTACACAGGAGCAGCACAAGCATCAGATGCATCTATACACACTTTACTGAATATAATCAGCAGGCGCTTTTTTGATGCTGAAAGCATGTGCTATGTGAACGTAGCATTACACTTTCTGATGTTTTGAATTAACCTATGAAACATAATATTGTATCTGAAAATGATCTCATGTCTTCCTTAGAAAAATTTACACCTCTAGTCAAGCACACATACCTCCCGTAATCAGGACAATAGTAGTGTTGTAACAAAGAAAAAAAGTTAGCTGCATTCCACCTCAAAATGCAGGAAATAGCTTTTCAGAGAGTCTAAATTTCAAAATGTTCTGGAGGAGGATACCCCCCTACTGTATAAGGTGTATATCCTATGTAATATTCCCAGCTAAAAGCCTGAGTATTCACGTTATTATCTACAATGGATTGGATTTCAGGGAGGCCTGTCTGGAATCAGTTTATATCCAAATACAAATAGAAAAAAATTAAGCAGAGAGACCTTTATGCTACTCAAGCAAAGTTGCAATGCCCTTTTTTAATTTAAGACCCAAGTCGGATACTGTTTCTAATCTCTGGTACGTTTCCTTAAATGAATTAAAAGCTTACTGTGGTCACTTGAGCGCTTTCTCTGCTGTCCAAAGACCTGCAGTGATTAACAATTAATCTGAATCAAAGCTCCATATGTTGGCTAGGCAAGTTGAAACTCAACACTGACAAAGGAAAGCAATGAAACCAATTGTTTTGGTTGAATTCACACAAAAACAGGGCAAACCAGCTTTCATAGAGGATTGGGTTGGTTCATATGCTTTCTACCGTCACCTTAGAAAGCCATAGAAAGCAAAAGTAACTGGTTGGTTACTTTTGTTTAGTTTGATCTTGTCCCAAATTAACTTCCCTCAATGAAGAAGAACATAAAATATTCACTTGTATTTAGTTTTTCTTTTGGGCTGGTCAGAGTTAGGGTATACAAACCATAAATGCATTATCACTGCATTGAACTCACTTTGAAAAAATGGTGCTCCTATTTAACAGTTTAGCCCAACTAAGCCCAAAGCTATTTATACTACAGGTACACCGATTATCAGGCGTTTAACATCTATGCCTGATATACGCTTTTTTTTCTTACATTTGACCAATTTAATTGACAATTCTATAGTATTTATCACAGTGTCATTACTATCATCTAAATGGAGGAAATAAAAACTATGTTGGCTTTAAAAGCAAAATTAGAATTGGCCTTAAAAATCACTTGATCTCTAAATCTGGCCCCTGGCAGATATAAAGTTAATGTAATGTTTCAATTTGAGCAGCAAGACCAAAGCTAAATCTGTAAGGAGCATTGAAAATAATTATGGGGATCATCATTTTTCTTTTCTCTTCATTCAAGAAGACTTTCTACAAACACCAGGAAGATTTAATTGCTAAATTCCCAATGGAAGACTTCCCTTTGCAGTTTAGGAAGGATATTGATAAGATTAACAATAATAAAAAGATCTAAATCTACATGATTGTTTTTATTTATTCTTTTTTTTTTTTAGAAAGGATACCCTGGTACATCGTTTTAAAACCATTTGGATGATGTTCTTCATTATTTCCCTATAGTGAAAAATGCTAATTTATTACATAAAGGCATTACCATGTGACAGAAGTGTTAATAATGTTGGGCTCCAATTTATATATTCAGCATCTTTTATCTTTTAAATCTTCTTATATTTCCATCAGAATGTTGTTGGGTTTTTTTTTTTATGTTCTTCTGTATTTGGAGGATACATTTTACTAACCGTAGAAAAACTAGGAAACTGGTAAGAGCGGAACATTTGTCAGCCGGCCTATATAGGAAATTTTAGATGCTGGCTAAAATGTTCAGATATTCATTTTTTTGTCTGATTATCGGACCGATGTTTCAGTTTCGGATCAGGACACCTGTAAGCTAAACCTTAGCAGTGTTTCTTACTGACCAACAAGTTTCAGGGTGCAAATGTAGTTACTGAGAATATAAAAAAAATGTCTAGATGATCCAAGTCTCTCATTCTTTCCTTGGTTTTATGAGTGAGAATGGCATGGAGAGTCCTATACAATAATTCTGTAGTAGTGCTGCAACTCTATAATCTAAATCTCTGCATTTCTTTTTATTTTGTCTCCGTCAGTTTGCTTAATATATGTTTTTTTCATAACAGTAGTAATTTTTGTTATTTTACATTTTAATACATTTTATTTCTAGGTATATTTTGCACATTTATTGCATATTGAATCTAGTTTTATTTTATTTACAGTGCATTGAATGCCTGTTACAAGTGAGCTATATACATTGACCGACTGATTAATAAATACTTTCTGTACTCCGATATATGTGTCATGATCACTGCTCATTTAGACAGTTACTCTGGCACGGCACACATTTATTATGACCATGTTATAACACTTGATTTCCTTTGTTGCACATAAGGGGAAAATTCTCGTAACCTTCTTTCAGTCAGCTGTTTGTTAGCTTACAGCATCAGATGGGGGACCTATACTTATTAAGGCCATATTATTGTCATAATGATGTTCACAGTGGAAACTCTTTAATTATCTCGAACAGATTCAGAGCTGCATTAATACCTTCCTGTGTTATTAAATGCCACTGGTTGTATGGTTCAAAGTCATTGAGACCTAAGGCGTTATATCTGTGTGACACATCCAAAAAGACCCAGAGCAAGTTCTGAAATAGCGCTTCTCTCCACGGATACATTTACTTAGCATTTAAAATAAAATGCAAAGTACATATTTTCAGTCTGGGGTAACCTTGGCATTTTTACAACTTCGTGGTCATGACAGGAAGGAAATTATTCATTCTATTTTGGATTTACAGCTTTTTGTTTCCTTGTGAAAGTTTTCACTACATAAGAAAGATTGTTCTGGGGGTTTTGTTCTCTATGGAAATCATATGAAAAGCAATCGGTTGTTCCTGCAGTTTCATTTACTGAACAGGTCGTTTTCTAAAATCAAAGAGAAGCATTTGATCGGTTTCAATCAAGTAGCTAAATGTAGGATCCACATGATCCCTTTGTGATTTGTTCTCAGAGCTATCTTTATTTGTTTCTGCAGGATGGAGTCATCCTGCCTGGACTTGGCTCTTGAAGGTGAGCGGCTCTGTAAGGCGGGTAACTATCGCGCCGGCGTGTCTTTTTTCGAATCAGCCTTGCAAGTTGGAACAGAGGATCTTCAAATTCTCAGCGCCATCTACAGCCAGCTGGGAAATGCCTACTTTCACCTACAAGAATATAATAAAGCGCTAGAGTACCATCGACATGACCTTACTCTAACTAGGTAAACATCTAAACAATGTTGTGGGTTTGGACTCCGCATAGGAGGGCATGCATGCGTGTATATAGTCTGACAAAGTTTGTTAAGCAACTTTACAAATAGAATGTTCTCTTATATACTTTTTTCATCTATTGTCTTTCTTTTATTTGTAATCCCAGAACAATTGGAGATGAACTTGGAGAAGCTAAAGCTAGTGGCAATCTTGGAAACACATTAAAGGTTTTAGGAAGATATGGGGAAGCTGTCGTTTGTTGCCAAAGACATTTGGATATTACAAGGGCCGTGGTTGATAAGGTGGGTCACATTTGGGTGATGTTTTTCAGTGTAGAAGTCTCTGGACTTTCAGAGGGTCCAGTCTGCATGCAAACAAGAAAAGCTGATATGTCTGTGTATTTTAAGTATATAATTACAGCCATCGTCTCTGTGGTTTCTGTCTGTGAAAATGTGATGTGCGTGCTGTAGGTTGGGCAGGCTCGAGCGCTGTATAATTTTGGAAACGTTTACCACGCCAAGGGTAAGAGCATCTGCTGGAGTGGAACAGAGCCAGGAGATTTTCCAGAGGAGGCTAGAATTGCCCTCAGGAAAGCAGCACATTACTATGAGTAAGTTTGTATTGCTGTTCATGATGTATTGTTGCACCATGAAAAGCCTCTGGAATTCTGTAAAGGCTTTGATGGTTTGGGTGTCGCTCAAATTCATAATATCCTTCGTATCTATCTTCTAGGATTTTTCATACATCATTGCTCTGTATTAAGCAAAGGCTTCAGGATGTATCTTTCCACTTCAAAGCAAAATGTTTCTCTTTAAAAATAAAATCAAGCCAGAAAACCAAACCTTCCTTTCTGCTGTTTCTGCCCAACAACCAAGGACAAATGGATAATTGGAATTAGGCGATCCAAAAGGAAAAATTGAATAAATAATTCTGGCACATGTATGCAAAGCCACATAAGGCTTTTCCCAATTTGTTTAAATGTCAAAGAGTGAAGGGTTTGTCTTATTTATATTTATATATATAAGTTAAAAAAAAAATATATATATATATATATTTTACTTGGCAAAAAAACAGTTTAAAATTCAGAGAATATGTCATCTCTTTAACGCCTGTGGCTTCCTTACAACTTTTTATAGCCAGGAATAAGCTAGCAAGAGCTTGTAGGAATAGCCTGGTAATTGTTCTGTAGTATAGTTGTTACACGGTGCATGTTAAGGCAAAAACGACTTGGCTCTTACAGTATGTGTTTGAGCCTTGTGCACCTTTTATTCCCGTTTCCAAGCACTTCACAGGATGGCATAGAAGTGAAGAATTTACTTACTTTCACAAAATCCTTTTATTATCACTGATATTAGACCAATAGATTATGTGATTTTCTGTTTGCCAGCACACATGACTGTGTGTGACTTCTTCTGTTGCTGGTAAAAAATAAAACAAATCAATTATTCTGTAATTGTATAGTCAAAATTTAATATTGAAGGTGCAATGGAATTGCTTTAATAGCAGCTTGGATAGGGTGTGGTATTGTCTTTGCTTCTTTTTAATTCTTATTATTTTTAACCATAGAGCCAATCTGTCCCTAGTGAAGGAGTTGGGTGATCATGCAGCTCAAGGTCGGACCTATGGGAATCTTGGGAACACCTACTATCTCCTGGGTGACTTTGAAAATGCCGTAGCTGCTCATGAAAAGGTAGGCTTTAGTCCATTTTTGAGATAAATTGCATGTTTGGTTATGTTTCATTCATATACAAGCCTCCTAACAAGCATAACGAGCTGGTTAAAACCTGGTGTCAGGGCAGTCATCCTTTCCTACTGTTTGCTCTGTTATCCAGCGGCTTCTCATTGCTAAAGAGTTTGGTGACAGGTCTGCAGAGCGGAGGGCTCACTGCAATCTCGGGAACGCATACATATTCCTGGGCAAGTTCGACATGGCAGCCAGTCACTACAAGTGAGTAAAATTGAGGCTTAGTGTCAGGTTTTCTTACTAGTTGACAAAAAAAGAACTATTATCCATTTGCCATTATCTGCAAGATCATCTCAGTTATTTTCACTTATTCTTACCCTATTTCAGTAAAGGAATGCTGTAGAGAATTATAATAGATTAATATGTTTTAAGAAGGTATTCATATTCTATTTGCTATTGTTTTCTCTCTAAATAACAAGATTATGACTTTCATCTTATGAATACTGCAACTTTGTTTTCTCAGAAACTGCAAAACTACTGTACACAAAACCATTTTGCAGCTCGCCAGCTGATGTCCATGCAAATTTTGATATATTTTAGGACAAAATTTTCACTGATAAAGGGTAATAATTATGGTGTAAACAAAGATGCATATATATATATATATATATAATTTTTTTTTTAACTAGCCATAGTATTTTGCTTTAAAACTTAAACGTGGCCAAATACAGCAAGTGTTTTAAGGGAAAGGTCTTATTAAACATTTCTTATTGCACCCAAGAAAATTTTTAAATTACACACTTCTTATACCAAGTAAAATGTTTGGGAACCTTTTTTTAGCACCAACAATAATACGTTTCATGCAGACATCAGAGTTAGGGTTTACTTTTTCTCATAAAAATGTTGCATATTTAATTTATTGCTGTGTAGGTACAGAGAGAGAAAGAATTACAATATAATTCCCCTTCGTTTAAAGTTATAAACAAGGCCCCTAAGTCATTTTAACTTGGTGGTTTTGGACCATATTATAAAAAGTTTTCATCCCACCAGTGTTCGCCTTAATATAAAATTTCTGTTTTAAGAAGAATAAGCTGTTTTTATTGGCCCTATTCTTATTATCTAAGAAACTAAATTCCTTGTTTTCTAATAAAAGCTAACTTAAAAGAACTGAATCAAGTATTTTATATGGAGAGAATACTTGAGTTTTCCTTATAAATTACATTACTGAAAAAATTAACTTCAATTTTAAAAATCTTTGGTATGTTTGTATGTTCTTTTTTTGTTTGTTTGTTTTTTTTTTTGTTTTTTTTTACATAAAAGCTAAATGGAGAAAATGCTAAATGGGGGGGAGTGATGCCCTAGTGGTTAGTGCATTGCGCTTGGGTTCCGGAGGTTCTGACTTCAAGCCCCACTCATTCCCACAGCCTCCACTCTGGCCCCCTTAGCAAGGCCCCCAACCCCACACCGCTCCCAGAGGGACGCACAGTGGCAGCCTCTTTCTCCCCAAGGGGATGGATTAAATGCTGAGAGTGAATTTCATTCAGTTTCAGCTGAAATGGTCTAGTTTGGATGATTAGGTTATCACACCAACTGAGGGGCATTTTTGGCATATCTTCAAGTAGTAAATGTTAGCTATTTATAACTGGTATCTTGAATCGTTTTTGTGCAGAACCCTGCAAAAATTCGATTTTTATTAACATTGTGGCAGCTAAAAGGACCTAGTTTTGTGTTCAGCTACACTGTAGACTGCAAAAACAATCTAGAAATAAGCAAGAATTTTTTTTAAATTAGGTGTATTCACCATTAATTTAAGTAGGTAAATAAGATTATTTGCCAATGGAATGAGTACATTTACTCTTAAAATAATATAATGAAATAATATACACTTGAAATAAAACAATGCAATATTTTTTCCTATTTTAAATGTAAATTTTCTTCTATTGGAAATGTGTCATACTTACCTCCTCAATTCAATAAAAAAAGCACTTATTTTAAGAAAAAAGTGCATGTAACATTACCAATGACCCCTCACACCCCCATCATGGACTGTTCTCCCTGCTGTCCTCTGGGAAGAGGCTTCGAAGCATCCGATGCAGGTGCAGCAGATTCCGAAACATCTCCTTCCCCTCCGCCATCAGACAGCTGAACTGTTGAAAAAACTCTAAATCATGTCACAGACTCACTGACAACACCAAACTAAAATTCATAATAGCACCATATATATAGTTAATGGTCTGAACTTCCATATCACTGTGTTTTGTTTTTTGCACCATGATTTTTACCCCCACGCTGTTTAAATTTGATCACTGCTGCATGTTTAAAAAGATTCCCAACCGATTTGATATATCTTTAATTATAGAGTTATTTTATTCTGTACAATCACAGATTTTAAATTTTTTTGTGTATCATAAAACATGCTAACAAAAAAAAAAATGAAAAAGCTGATGTCTATCACTCTTCTTCACTCATCCCTGTCTGTCTTTGACCTCATTCCTCCCTGTCTCTTCGGCCCTCAGGAAGACTCTCCAGCTGGCCAGGCAGTTGAAAGACAAGGCAGTGGAAGCTCAGGCATGCTACAGTCTGGGCAACACCTACACACTGCTGCAGGACTACGAGAGAGCCATAGATTATCATCTCAAACATCTGGTCATTGCTCAGGACCTAAATGACCGGTATGCAATCAGCAACATTTGTTGGTTGCTTTCCTGTGACTTTCTTTGAAGTCTGAGGATGGAGGTGGTCCTCAAACTGAATAAATTTTAGCGTTAGAAGGAACGCCCACAATACTAATCTGGAGGCAGAGTGACATGAAATGGGCCTTTAAATACTATAATCTGATGCATGGTTCAAATATCAAAAATACATAAACGTGTATATATATCTTTTAAGTTACTTTAAGTAAAACAGTACATATAGTATATAGGCAAACTTTACAAATTAACTTCTTTCCTTCCATCAGTCCTGAATACTGTATGTAATAAAGTACAGAAACATGGGGGATATAAATGTGCTTTAAAAATCTTGCAAATCACATCTAATTTTCTTATGCACACTGAGAATTTTTGGCTCTGTAAAATATGTACCCACATTTTAGATTGTTGAGATAAGAGCTTTTGCTTCTTGCATGTCAGTTACAGTTGCTAAGCCGGTTTTTCTCCCTGCAGAGTGGGTGAAGGAAGAGCGTACTGGAGCTTAGGAAATGCCCACACTGCCCTTGGGAATCATGAGAGCGCTATGTTATTCGCTGAAAAACATCTGGAAATTGCCAAAGAGGTGTGTGTTTATTCTTCACCTCCCATTACATGGTTTTTTCTCTGTAACATTTCTGAAACCACAACTCCCTCTGGTGGTTTTAAAGTAAACTGCATGTGCATTTGTGGGATGTTGCATGTTCCACAGCGGCAGTCTGTTTAATCCAATTTCCGTTGTTCCATTTTTAATGGTACAGACCGGAGATAAGAGCAGTGAAGTGACCGCCAGGATGAACTTATCTGACTTACGGCTCGTGGTTAACTTAAAGTCAAACTCCAGCTTGAATCACATGTTCAGCAACAGTAATACCAACAACTCTGGGTTGGCAGAAAATATTCAGGGCTACATCACCCTGCCAGGTAATCAATGCTTCTTTGGGTATTTACCTTTACCGTCGGAACATTCAAATGCTTTCAGCTGCATTTTGTTGCAGGAAATAGCCAGAATTTAAACTCTGGAAAAGATTTCTTTGATTTTACCGTTTCTTTATGTGCTTGTAAAACTATTTAAACTTCGCAAAAAGTTACATTTTCTTTTTTGCTTTAGGGTGTAAGTCATCTTTGAGAAGGAAAGGGAGCGGAGAAACCATGGAACGGAGTCAGAGTCCCAATAAAACTGAGAAAGAAGAGCCACATCAGGTATATAAAAGATATTACTTGTTCAAGTAATCTGTGTTGATGAATATGTTGTGTAAAAAGTCATCTTTGTCTGTGTAGGACTGGGACGGGCATCTCTTTCCCGGCTCATCAAAAAACAACACAATCAAGGCATCTACTAAGCTTTTTCTCTTCCACCGACTGAAAAGCAAGAAACACAAGAACAGCAAATCTAAAGAGAACTTGGAAAACTGCAGTGAGCACGCAGTCCCGGAGCAGGACTCGCCTGTCCCTTCTAAGGTATCTACCAAATACACAAATCCATTATGACCCATAACGCCTACATTACCAATCCTAAATGTATTATCAATCATTTTCTCTCTAAAAGAATTGTGATCATCAAGAAGCTTTTAATCTTTTTATGTTTTTATTGGGTTTTTTTTTTAAAAAATGCCATTTCTCAGAAGTACATCACGGCTGCCACTTTGTAAAGTAAGATACGGATGAGATCATTAGATTTTTTTTTGGATTACAAATGAGTGTTTTCTTCTTAAATCAAGAAATGTCTCCAAGGATATGTGTCCTTGAGCAACAAGTTAAAAAAGCAACAGATGAGGCCAGCAAGGAGCTGAGCTTACAATGCAGTCCTTCAGAGGAGAATGGCACAAAAGAGAAAAAAATTAACACAAAAAGGTCACTGGTTAAAAAAAAAAAAAAACTGCAGCAAAGTTATTTTGCAAAATGATATAGTTTGCATTCAGGCTTTTTTTTTTTTTTACACAACTACACCGTTGGGGTTGTGATATATGTTGATAGAGCTGCATTAATATCAATGGGCATAAATCAAAAATTATATAGTTTGTCCAGATTATTTTTTTCTTTGTTGTCAAAAAAAAAAAAAGGTGTTATAGCCACTATGTAAGTCTTTACATTTTAATTGCTTCTTGCTGTGGGGGATCCTGATTCTAGTGCGCTTAGAGAAATGGTGTCTGTGTTAGGAGCTAGATTTTGGTTGGGTCCCATTTACTGAAATCAAAATGAAAACGAATGACTGTCCAAAATCCAAGGTGGTATGACAGTAGGTTGGAAGGTTGACCCATTATGGTAAACTGGAAAGTATGGTGAAGGTGAACTAGTCTGTCGCTACGAGGGAGCAGCAAAAACCTCATGACCTCCCATCATGAAAAAAATTAAAAATATATAGGTCAGAATGTTGACCTGTTTGTAAACAAAATACTGACTCCAAAACCCAACAAAACATATAAATAAAAACTGCATAAACGGCTCCTTACAGGTTGAAAGAAATTCAATTTAAACTATCATAAACCTTTCAAAGCCTCTGATATGAAGTGATTTCTTTACTGACCTTCAGATTTTTTTAAACTACATAGTAGTTCAATAAAGTCATTTCTAAGGTAATTGGATTAAATGTCTCTGCAAAAAGGAATAAAGACTCTTCATACTTTCATTAGTCAGAATTTTATGTAGCCTAATAATAAATGAACTGATTGACGAGTCACTGGAATTTACAAATGTTTAGTTCTTGGCCAGTCGACCACCTCAAATAACTGATGTTCTTTTTTATGTTTTTTTTGTTCAATCGTTTTTTTTTATATCTATCTTGTATGTTATTTTTTTTTTAACCCCATAGTCAACAGCCCATGATACCATAGGGGACGACAACTTTTTTGACCTCCTCTCCCGTTTCCAAGGGAACAGAATGGACGACCAAAGGTGTACACTGGATGACCAGAGCCCTCCCTCCGCCCCATCCTCCCCTTCCTCTAGCTTACCCGTAGCTGAGGGGAAATGTGAGTGTGTCCTGTTTTCATGTGTTCACACCATATGTGTTAACAATTATCTTCTAAATACATTTTAAAGATCTGGTTAACTAGGTTTTGTTGTAGCCTTTCCTGATTAAAATTATTTTGTTTTTGATAATACCCACTTCAGAGAAGGCTTTGCCACTCCTGCACATATGGTATGAATGCAAAATGTCGACATTTATTTCATATAGTGATACTCCACCCAAAGTCTATCTATTTTTATCCTCCAGTGAGGAAATCTATATTGAATCATGACAGTATTGTTAATGTATTTTGGGTGAAATATTACTTTGAAATTGAGAAAATCTAATTCCCTCCAAATCAAAAAAAAATGTTTGGGTAATAAAAATGTTCTTACCTGCCATAGTTTTCTGTTTTTAGGTATTTCAGAACACGAAACTCCATCACAGGATCCTGGTCATTTCCTGGAGCTGCTGGCCAGCTCCCAGGCCCGTCGTCTGGACGACCAAAGAGTCAGCCTCAACCAGTTTCCTGGCTTGCGTCTCAACAGCTGCAACCAGCCTCCTACACCCTTCACCTCCAGCAAAGACCAGGCACAGTCTCAAGGTGATTCATATAAGAGGTTTAATCCGTTCTGTTAAACCCTTTTTTTTTTTTAAATCACCGTTCACATCATGATACCAGCTTGTTTTGTCTTTATAGCACTAGTCTCAAGTGCAGATACTCCTCACGCACCCTCCCTGTACAACCACCTCGAGGACAGCGCTGAAGGGCCAGAAGGAGATGAAGTCTTCTTTGACATGCTTGTAAAATGCCAGGTAAGGAAGAAACCCAATTAACAAGGCAAGAGAGTTGGTAGTGTTGCTTTATTCTACAAAGTTTCAAATAACGTTTTTAGCCCTAATGGTTCTAAATTCCTCTAGCCCAAAAAACACACATGCTTAAAATGTATTTACACTTGGCTTATAATTCCAGGTGACTATTAGCAAATTGCTGAGGAACAAAACAACTTTAGTTTTGATTGTCAACCTTATAGGCTTTGCTGCATATCATCCCACTTTGTCTCTATAGAAGTTTCTTGTCTGAATCCTGTGAATAAATGGTGCTAGGACCCCACATTTTTAAAGAAATGGCTTTTTAAAGGGGACTATGCTTTTAAAACGTTTCTTTTTATATGTAAATTATTCATTTGAGTTCTAAATAAAGTGGAAATGGTACTTTTGTGTCTTACATCCTCATTATTATACCTCCACATAACCTTTTTTTGTCTCAGTTGTGAAGAGCTTCAAGAGCACCCCATTTATCTGTGGTCTTGAAATATAAATGAGGTGCTTTACGCCTCGCCCCCTTACAGGGTGCCGACCCGCTACGTCCCCCAGGACCAGCCAGGCTTGTAGTTTTCTAGCCGAGAAACATTTTGTGGCGAACAAACTTATATTGGCTTACCTAAAAAAAGTGCCAGTCATCCTCATAAAGTTGAGGGAAGAGACCCATCAATAAGCCAAAGCCTTTCAGCGATTCCCTCCTGGTAAAGGTAGTGATTGAAGAAGCAATTGCCCCTAAAGTGCCCGGCACAGAAGAATGTGATTTTGTCCAAAGATTCGGGTATGTTCTCTCGAAAAATTAAATATAACCAAAACCAACAAGGAGCCCCCAATGGTAGGTGGTGTGATGCCTGGCCGCCTTTTACAGCTGCTTTTTGTATCTCTCCTTCTGTCTCCTTGAACCCCTGTCGGCCTCGGCAGATGGCTGCTCACACAGAGCCTGATCCTGCTGGAGGTTTCTTCCTGTTAAAAGGGAGTTTTTCCTCTCCACTGTCGCTACAAGCATGCTTAGTGTGAGGGATTGCCTTTGAGTCAATGAGTCAATGCAATCAACTGGTTTTCCTTAGATACAAAACTTTGAATCAATTTGACTGTATGATCTGGTTGAACTGTAAAGTGCCTTGAGACGACGTGTTGTGAATTGGCGCTGTATAAATAAACTGAATTGAATTGATGACTTAGGTCTGGTTTATGCACCCAACAGCAAAGCATTTAGGCTTGTCTACTACTTTTGGCAATCCGTAGCGTGGAATCTCTTGGACAAAAAATGCAAAGAGGTCAATAAGCTTGGCAGATTGTCAAAGCTGCTAAGTAAAAAGTCGGTGGCCATATTTTGTATTTACGCTGTAGGGACAATGACGTCATAGATATGAAAACGTCACAGATAAAGTCAAATTCAAATGGAGCCTAAAATCTCACCCCAAACATTCTGCAAAAATATTTCTGCTGCACCCAAAGGCCTTAATTTGCAATGTTCTTCATTTATAGAGGCTCAAAATACAAATTAGCATGTATAAAAAGGTAAAAAAGTGGATTTTGCATAATATGTCCCCTTTAAGTCATGTTGTTGTTCCTTAAACTGTTAAGGAACATATGATGCTCACCACTATGCTATACCTCAATGTTAAGTGTTAATATTTAATAATTATGAATCATGATATTGTTTTGTGGGCCCCCAAGATTTTTTTTTTATCCAAAATCCCAAATCTATCCAAAGTAAATATATTTTTTCCTCATTTGATAATAATTTATGTTTGCAATATTTGTTTTATTATTTAATGTATTTTATTATATTTTTGTCCATCAATTTGAAAGAAACTCATTTATTTTATGCCCATTTGAAAGTCTCCAGAATTCAGGGCATTGTTTAAATTTAAGCTTGTTTTCTTTTAATGATACCTTCTATTATAGAGATGAATTATTCATTTTCTTTAAGCTAAAAATTTTGATTTTGACTCTGTAGGGCTCCAGACTGAACGACCAGCGATGTGCTGCTCCAACTTCTACAGCTATGGGGCCGACGGTTCCAAACGAGGACTTTTTTAGTCTCATCCTGCGTTCCCAGTCTAAGCGGATGGAAGAACAGCGGGTCCCAGCTCCCTCCGGGGCCACTCAGACAAAACCCGGCTGACTATGTGCAGAGATTCAGGACCTAAAATGAAGTGGATTGACTCATGCCTTTTTCTGACAACATTCCTGAAAGTTGATGTAAAAAAAAAAAAAATTTAAATTTTATGAAGGGATCAAGATTTCAGAAGTGGCATAAAGGGAATTATTTTATTTTATTTTTTTGAAGAACTTCATATTTTTAGTTGATGGCCTTCATTTTGGGTAACAAACTGACTTTTCAATCAGCGAAGTCCTTCTCAGTGATGTCTGCTCACAATGGAGAATTACAACAAAATAATAAATTATGCAGGATTGAGACAACTAAACAAACAAAGAAGAATTTACTTATTTTTTTCTATTCCAGATGAATATATGTGAACTTTCAGTTTCAAAATGTACGTTTATTTTACATGCTGCTGGACAATGGAGCCTTTTACACTACCAGTTTTTTGTACAATACCTTTTTTAAGTTTTACTGTTTAAGGTCATCTTATGACTTGTATATTACGGTAACATTTTCTTTGCTCTGAAACAAACCTAGATGGTGATCCAGTGTGTTGTTTGGAGGCAAAATAGATTTTCTATTGATTCTTTCTCCTCACAGTAGAGAAATAAAATCTTTTTCAATTCACATGTTATCATTTTTATTGATTCAGTCGTGTGTAAAACTGTAGGATATCTCAAAGTCACATGCTTTGTATAAACATTTACATTTTATTTATCTACAATATCATATTTAAGTTTATTTACAATATAGCTTTACAGTAGGTCAAGTACAGCATCCTGTCATCAGTTCTGAGTTACTTTCTTTTCCAGTTCTACTTTTCTTGTAGCATTCGAAACATGTTTTTCACTTACAGGAATTCCCACAGGATAAAGTGCTCAGTAATCACACTCATAACCACTAAGCCTCTGATGTCAGCATCTCTTGATGATCGTTGCACCTGGAATAATGGAAATATAGCTCATCTTAATGTTTGTTAGAGCAGTTTATTATTGAAGACTGAATTTATAGACACCCATGTTGTTAACTGGTTGTCAAAATAATTGACAGCTGCGATTAAACCAATATCTTAACCCCCCTACTTTAAGGGAATATGGTTTTTAGGCTGAAGATCACAAACTTGTGGAACATCACCAATACTGTGTACATACAGTGGGTATGGAAAGTAATCGGACCCCTTAAATTTTTCACTCTTTGTTTCATTGCAGCCATTTGCTGAAATAAAAAAAAAAGTTCATTTTATTCTTGGTGTTCACTCAGTATCTCATCTTGACAGGAAAAAAACAAATGTAAAAAATGTTACAAATTTATTTAAAAAACTGAAATATCAAACGGTCATAAATATTTAGACCCTTTGCTGTGACATTCATATTTAATGCTGTCCATTTCTTCTAATTCTCCTTGAGATGTTTCTGCTCCTTCTTTGAAATGTTTAATTAAACTGATTGGACTTGATCAGGAGAGACACACCTGTCTATAAGGCCTGACCTAAATCCAATTGAGCATCTCTGGAGAGACCTGAAAATGGCTGTCCACCACCACTCACCATCCAACCTGACAGAACAGGAAAGGATCTGCAAGGAAGAGTGGCAGAGGATCCCCAAATCCAGGTGTGCAAAACTTCTTTCATCATTCCCAAGAAGATTCATGGTTGTACTAGCTCAAATGGTTGCTTCTAATCAATATTGAGCAAAGGGTCTGAATACTTATGACGATGATTTCATTTGTTTTTAATAAATTTGCAAAAATTTCTACATCTCTGTTTTTCTGTCAAGATGGGGAATACTTTCCGTACCGACTGTTATCATGGTCTTGGTTCTGCTGTTCTTTACTTTGCTCCTTGTTTTCTAGTTTTATTGGTTTATTTCCAGTTTTGTTGTTATTTCTAGATTTGTTAGTTCTCATGTTTTTCTGTTGTACTCTATTGCCCTCGTGTGTGTGTGTGTGTGTGTGTGTTCCTTTCCCCTTGGCTCCCTCGT
>NW_015150696.1:498120-505026 GCF_000732505.1 Cyprinodon variegatus
CATTGTTTTTTTTATTTGAAGTGTGCTTATTTGTTTGGCTTAATTGGCCAAACAAAATAAAAATAAAAATCTTGAGCTTTCTTCACGCCCAGGCAGGTTTTAACCTCCTTAATATTTTCTTCCAATATCTTTTGGAAATATTATTAAACCCATTGTCCTCGAGGTGTGATGATGTAATCTTTTTTGTCAAAGCTGTTTTTCTACTATGATTAACAAATTAAGTGTTAATCATAGTTTCAGAGCCAATTAAAGATTATTTTAGAGTCCCTAAAGGCCTAATTATGTTTAACCTTTACTTTAGGCCTTAGGACAGCTAATTTACTGCAAAAAACTTTCTTTACAAAAAATTTTTGTAAAGAAAGTATTTCCTAGCTCTGGTTAATTATGTGAAAAGAAATTTTTATTTTAAATATCCAGAATTTATTCTAAGTTCCATTTTGTAAGTATTGTTCAATACATTTTTTTAACTTATTTTTTTAATTGCTTCTTCCTTATCTAAGTTTTGTCTGTTCCTTCTTTATCCTTTAGTTGTTCTTTTCCTTCTACCATTTTACATTTGTTTCTTTATCATTCTCTTATTTATTGTCATTATATTTTTTTCCCATTTTATTCCTTTGCTTTAGTTTTTCCATTATTCATATTTCAAATCTTCCCTGAGTCAAATATCTACCATAATTACATCACCAATCAAACTGATTCAATAATAGGTTAAGAAGTCTTAGAGCAATAGAAATTTGAGTCTAGGTAAATCTGGGAAATTCAACATGACTGTAGGACACATGCATAAGTAGTAAATCGTGCAGATTCTGTTCTTGTAACAACCACCAATAAAGAGTTCCTTTCATTCTGTTTAAAACCAAAGAAAAAGAAATGCATGACTGCAGATGTGTGATCTTACCTGTTGATGCAGCAGCTAAATAAGCAGCCCTTGCTTTTTTCAAGTCTGTAAACTCCAGAATTTGGTAGATCTTTACACACCGAGAGAAATTTCTGCAGGTCTGAAATCGGTACTCCATTCTCCTGTTGCTGCTAAATGAGGCAGTTTTTAAAAGGGGACATATCAAGATGATTTAGATACTAAACCAGGATTAAATTAGACATTAAATGCAAAAAACTTTCACATAAAGTGATTGATTTGCTTATAATTCACCTCTAGCTGCCCTTACCTTGACTGTGTCGTATGTGTCTGTGATTATTGTGATGAAAAGACTTAGGATCATGTAGATGAAGAGGGATACAAAGGTATAGAGGTAGACCCTGCTGAAAATCCACACCAGGCTGCTTTTGTGCTTCATGTCTTTAAAGGTCGGAAACATGTCGTCTCCGTTGATCAATGAGAACAGACACTCCGACACAGTGTTCAAGGTCCGGAACTAAAGAAAAGTTGCAAATGATCAGGAAAGTGTGAATATGTAACATTTCGGTTTTAAGTAATTTCAATATATGGGGGAGTGTTGTTACCTTTTCATGATATGGACCGATAACAATCCAGCCACAAAAGCAGTAGCTTATGTATATTATCCCAGCGCAGCAGATGAAACGTATAACATTTGGTAAAGCTGCCCGGAGTGTCACGATGAGAATCTAAATGAGGAAGGTTAAGATTTAAAATTACTTTATTGCTTGTTTTGTGTTTTTTGTTTTTATATTTGCCCCAGCACACCTAGCCAAATACATTCTTATATTCAGAAGGAAAAAAAAAATTTTGGATTCTCTTATCTGATTGAGTTTTACATAGTCCAAACCTGCTTTTATGGTGTGGGAAGTTTCTGTTTATCAAGGTAAACTCATTTAAATCTGAACTTATTTGTTTAATAGCATTCTGATTTATCCTCTTCCATTAAAAAATATTCCTCAATTAATGGCAGATAAAAGAAATACAGAATAGATGTAAAAGCTCTGTTTATATTTCTCATACCCCGAACTAGAATTACCACATCAGCTTTAAAATGTTTCATGCTTATGATTACTTAAAAATGAAATTAGTGTGTTTACCAAGAGGGTAATTCTTAGATATGTTGAACAAACTTTCACCTGCTCCACTTACATTATATTTCTTGAAGTAGCCCATGTAGCGAATCACACCGATCCAAACAAACATGGTGCCTGTGCCGAGGAAGATGCTGCACACATCATAGCTTGTAAGGACCTGTTCAAAAGGAGAACAAATACTTTTTTTTTTACCTCGATATAAATCAGCTTATGAAGAACACGTTAGTAGGAAGGTCCTCATTACCTTAGTTTGGATCTCCATCTTGAGAATGGAGCCTATGATGGTTAGTGTGTCGCTGACAATGATCAGGATATACCAGCCGCTCACAAACTCAATCTTGTCTGACCATGGCACGTCTTTACCAGAGTGTACTTTGCAGTGTTGGACGTACTCCTGTTTTTGACAGATAATCTTTTTATTTTTGAGCTTTTTTATTTTACAAACTACTATGAAAACAACCCTCGGCTTTAGTGTTTTACTGGGTGGCTACTTTTAAATAGTACTAATACCAGGCCAATCCCAGCTCGTTACATTAAATCCACACTTATCATGCATGACCTAAAATAATCCTATTTACCTTTTGTGAGTTTTAAGTTAAACAAGTATGAACATGCTGTTAGTATAATGAGTCAATGTGAAATGTTGTGATGGTAAAAATGTTTAACCCTGACAGGGCAAACAAGTGTGAATTTAGTTTTTTTTTTTTTTTTTAAGCATCTACATGAACCACCACCCATTCTTTGAATGCGTTTCTGCTTTTTATTTAGACATATATATAAAAGCAAAACATTGACTAATAGCAACTAAAGATAACCAGTTAAAAGCCCTATAAAATGAATATTAAAATAATTATCCCTGACTGATTCAAGCTAAAGTATTTAACTTCATTATTTATGTTTTCCAAATTGGTAAACAGTTGATTTAAAGTCTTTCGTTAACTTGTATCAATCAGAGCAGAAGGATTATTGATTACACAGATGCATCTAAAAAAGTTTGAATTATATGTAGATTTGTTACACACACAAAAATAAAACATTTTAAGTCGGCCTTTATCTTTTGTAATTTTGATGATGGTCGTTTTTATTTAGGATTTTAAGTCTTTTGGCTGGCATACCGCAATACATTTACCAATAAAAGTGATATTTCATGTGGCGGAGTGACGGCCTAGTGGTGTTAGGAATCCAGTTTGTGTGGTTGTTTTTCTGTTTCCTTTTCTCCTCCAGCAGGTGGTGCCCAATCCTCTTTTGGCCTCCCTGCACACCTGCAGCTCATTAGACCATTATCTGGAGGAGTATTTAAGCAGTGGACTGTCACTACCTTGGCGCCAGAGTGTTTGCCAGTTTTGGGTACTCTAGCCATGCTGAGATTAGCTGAGTCTAACATGAGTCTTTGTTTTACTGAGCCTAACTTTGTTTTTGTCTTTGCCTTTTGGCAGGAAGCCATCCTGCAAGCTGGATGTTTGGCCTTCTTCCCCTGGAAGGATTGGAAGAACCCCCCCAGACGTGAGTCCCTCACTAGCATTAACCTTGCGGCATCCAAGATTCCCACGGTCCCTGAACTAATCTTTGTGATATCATCTCCAGACTTTCTAGTTCCTGTTCACCAGCCATCTGAGTTCCAGATCCAACCCCCTCTACCCTTACCTCAATAAACCTGTTTAACCTTTTGCCTTGCTCTCTGAGTGGTTCTCTATATTTTGGGTCAGACCTCAAAACACATCATGACAAGTGGTCAGGGCATAGAGCTTGGAATGCTGAGGTTAAGAGTTTGAAACCCACTCCCACAGACTGCCACTCTGCCTCTCTGAGCAAGACCCTTAACCCCCGATTTTTCTGCGGGCGCCCAACAAAGGCAGCCCACTGCTCTCCAAGGGGATGGGTTAAATATAGAGTTAAATTTCTTCAATGTGAGCAAAGTTCAGTAATTATTTCTAAGCAGAGTCTCTAAAAACTTATTTTTTCATCAATTTGACTATACTTATGATTTGGTAAACTGTTAAGTTCCTTGAGATGATGACATCTTTTGTGAATTGGTGCTATATAAATAAACTGAATTGAACTGAATTTTTAACAAGTGTGTCATTTTATGTCCCGTCAGGGAGTCAACAGCTGTACTTTCAGCTCTGTGTGGAGAGTAATTGGTGCAGCGGACATGTAATTGAGTTTGGTAGAAGTTTGAGATTACGTTTATTGATTATAAATATGGCCAATTAATTTGTTTGCGGGGATTGCACAAACTCCAGCCAGTCAGGACATTAGTCAACACCTTTCCAAGCGGGGGAAAAAAAACATTTTACAGGGAAAATGAACAGTTTAGTTTTTACCTTCAACTCGTTGCCCATAGGAAGACATCACATGGATATTACAAAACCGAATATCTTAAAACGGCTCCAAATGACACAAAACTAATATTGGTGAGTAGAACATGATGTAATAACAATATCAAGATGCCAATGTAAAAAAAAAAAAAAAAAAAAAAAAAAAAAACGGTGTTCCCCTTTAACAGATAGTACTTTGTATTTTACCCCAAAACGGATGTGTTTTATTTTGTAACCGCACTTCTCTTCCTGTCAGATCCATTAAATTGCCGCTGAATTGCTGCATAGTGCGACAAAAATAGACCTGGCGTCCATCTGGTTCGGACCTACGCAAGCCCTCTTGCAGAAAATCGTGTTGGGTGTGATCAACCCCATTGAGTTTCAATGAGCGCTAAACGCCATGAACTCGTCGGACAGGATTTTTTGTCTGATTCGATGCGTTCTGGCCTTAAGCCTAACCAGCCCTAACCCTGTCCCATTGCTGAACTTGGAGGAAAGTGAAGAAGCTTTGATGTGAAAAAACCTTTCCCATTTGGAAATATAGGTTGCTAGTATCATGTAGGTTGAAGGCTGCGACTTTACAAGACTTTACAAAATAGGTTACATAATTAGAAAAAAACTTTATGTGGAAGTAACCAAGTAAAAGCTTAAGAGGCTACAATTCTATAAAGCTGCAAAATACTAAAGAAATATAAAAGTAACTTACTTCTATCACATATTATTCAAGCATTTAACAATATATATATATTTTTCATTTAGTAAAGATAATATGAAGGTCAGGGACAGATAATTTAATATTTAAAAATGTTTCTTATTTTAAATGATTCCTTAATTGTGTTGGCTTTATAGCTATTATTCCTATGGTGAAGCCTGTTGCATTTTTTTCTTTTTTTGTTTGTTTTTCTGTTAACTCCTGTTAAATACACTTCAGTAAAAAAACTCAAAACATCTACCAAACTTTACTGTCCAAAGTAAGAGTCTGATCAGCACTTCTAACCCTCACATATAAATGTGTATGACTTGTATTAAAATAGCTTCTGCTCATTTATACCACTATATGACCTTGTTGATTTTAGTTTTACTTACAAGCATCAGCAGAATTCCTTTTATAACAGAGCGTGTGCAGAGTGCAAAGGAAGTGATGCAGGTTATTACAATTAGGCAGTCAAACATCACTGTCAGGTATATCTGTTTTGCAGCTGCAGGAATGACATAAAGAGAAGAAAAAGTCATCTTTCAGACTCATGGTAAAGAAAATGCACATAAATTAGTGGGTACTCAAACCGGTTTGGTGACCTTACAGGCTCCAGTTACTTTCCAGTCTTTGCATTCATTAATGTCCACGTCCGTTTCCAGATCAACTTTCATTCTGCCGCTGTGAGCTTGATTGTTGAAAGTAATCTGTGAGGCCAAAGCACATTTTTTTTTTCAGTGAGATGACAGATCATTAAAAAAAAAATTATCATCAAATAAACCCAGGACAGAAGTGAAAAATATTTTAAAACTCAATCTCTGTGTTCTGAAGTCAGCTTTGAGTCTTTCCAATGTCAACTCATTCTGCTAACTGGGTTTTAAATAAAACAAGTTTGGTGACATACAACCACAGTGAAGTCATAGCAGTCAGGCAGCTCTCGATATCTCACAGTTTGCAAATTGATAGCCTTGACAACAAATGTGAATGTCACAGAAATAAGCCTGGAAGAGAGAACAGGGAGGTAAATTCCAAGAATATATATATATATATATATATATATATATATACTACAGCTGTTAAAGACTGTGAAAATTTCAGACCAACCGTTTAAAATGCAGCTCAAAGCTCTGAAACATGTCACGTAGTGAGAGCGGAGTGACTGGATAGACTTCAAGGCATTCTGTTACAAAGGGACAACAAACAATGATCCATAGGGGATCTTTATGGATCACATTTTGTACACTGTTAAATTATTAAACTATGAATAATGCATCATTTAAACATCTTCATATTTTCAAGTAGATCTAAACTGGGTCTAGTGTGAGTAGAAACAAGTTAACTAAGCTGCAATACCTGGGTGTAGCTTTAAAAGGCAAGGAAGCTGTGTTGGCACATATAACAAGATACTTCAGTGTTCAAACAAGGCTTTTCAGAGTGTAAAACCATAACTGACATTTCCAAGAAAGGCAGGGCAATTTTTAGAATTGTGGATAAAATGAGTTTTACTGCAGTGGGTAGCTGAGTATTTCTCCTTTTATTTGTACAAGGCAATTTTCCTCCCATATCCCAAACAAAAAAGCTCAGGATGAAGCAAGATTGTTACGCAGGAATGTCTGCGTATGTAGAACCACTAAGATTACACTAAAACCTCAGACATCTTTTGTTTGGATTAGTTGTTGGTAACAATCTCTGTAGACAACAAAACCCTCTTGAGTAGGATAAGTCATGAAAAAAAGAGCATATTGACAGATGAAAAAGTTTTTTTTTTCTAAACTGCAGAATATTTATATATTTTTATATAATGTTGGAATAGTTCCTTCTCTAAGTGGGTAGCTCTGTAAGCTAAAGGCATGTTTTAGAGTTTATATAATCCAGATAATGATTATTAGATTACTAAATTGT
>NW_015150696.1:505140-508552 GCF_000732505.1 Cyprinodon variegatus
ATAGTGTAACAAAATACTAAGTTTTGCTAAAAAATCACATCAGTATCTACAAAAAGCTTATCGGAATATTAAATCATCTAAAACTTTGTAGGTGTAGCAGCTTTTGAAGCATCGGATTCAGCTTCAACTCAATAGTATTATTAATAAAATGGGCTCTGCTGTACGATTCAGCCATTACTGTGGTTTTGGTGCTTGTGCACTTTTTCTACCAGTTCACTCAAATTCTGGATCTAAGTGTAGACCCCTGAGCAGCCATCTTCTATGGCCCCGCCGTTTATAGCCTTCTCTCAGTGCTTCAGTCTATCACTGCAGTCGGCACTCTTGCTTTCGACTCTGTGGGCTAATTAATATCCTATTTATAAGCTGTAGTTACTCATCATACCAATCAGAAATAAAAAAATCTAAAGTTTATTCTGTATAATGAATCCATGAGTTTCACGCTTTATGTTAAATCACTGAAATCCCTTCAAACTCTTAAGTAATATTCCTTTTTTTGGATGGATGTAAAGATACTTAAGCTGTAATAAATGCTGAATATCTTTTTGATAGCTGCTGTAAAGTTAAATTTGGTTGATCTATTTTCAAGAGAAGTGAGATATCTTCTAAAGCAATCCATCCATCCATCTTCTATACTTGATTGATCTTTTAAGTATTGGATGAGCAGTCATTGAGCAGTACCAGTGCTTCGGTTGCATTAACTTGCAACCACTGTTTACTAATGTAAAATTAATTAGTATCAAAAATCTTCAGTTGCAGCAATATCAATGCTTACCAGTGTCAACATGAGCATCGATTTCAAGGGTCTCAGTTCCAGGGTAGATGCTGCCATTCCTGTAGAACTCCTGACATAGTGACAGCGGGGTGTAGGAAGTGCCATTTTTCTCATATTCATGATTCCCAACAGTGATGTTATGCAGAAGTCCATACTGGAAATGGACATTTTTTAAATATTAGAATCTGTTTGACAACAGTTGAGGGGATAATAAAGATGCATGCATTGTGGAGATAGAAGTCAGAAACCTACGTTAACCACTCATTAACAGAACAGCACAATAATATTAAAAAAAAATAAAAAATAGTGGTGAACAAAGTCCAGTCCCGTGATAGCATACAGTCTTCAGTCTTTCTCATTATGTCAGGGCTTTGAGTCATAAAATTCTATCAATAATTAACACCAGTATGAAAAAAAAAAAAAAGAAAAAAAAAAGCATAAATAGAAGAGAATTCTTCCAAACAATTAAAATCTCTTACCTGAGCAATAATGTAGTCCATGTGATCATACACATCAGCCTGTTTGTAAATAGAGTAAGTATCCATGCCTCCATCAACATAATCTTTCAGGAAAATGTGCTTGAAAGTCATCAGGTTCTCTTCTTTGAAAGTAACAACCATCTGGTTGCTCAGTCCAAACAATACCAGCTGTAATCACCAAAATGAGTTTTAGACGAGGCTTCTGAAAATAAACACACTCTACGGCAAATATCTTAATTAAATCTGAGAAAGCTACAAACCTGGATGGTAACTATAGCGATTTTGACAATCTGAAGCACGAGTTTCCAAGGTTTTCGTCCCCTTGCGTGGTATTTCTCACAGGGATTCATGAAATAGTACTTGAGCTTCCTTCTGAGGCATTCAACCTTCTCCTCTATACTCTGAGCCCGCTGGTCTTCCCACAGAATTGAAGGACTGGTCTCCTCCATCTTGTAAAATGATCCTGATTTTTACAGAAGAAAAGGTGGTAAACTGCTGTGTCTTAAAAAAAAAAAAAAAAAGAAGCAAATATTCAAAAAGAATAAACTAAAAATGTTTCCATTACTATAATAGTCTAATTAGAGCTGCACAATATAATGAAACAGTGACATCATTGCATTAAGTATTTGGTAGAACATGATTTTTCAGCCTACCTTCTCACCTATAACGTATTTTCCAACTAGATGGAGTTTCCATGTCTTTTAATCTTAGAACTGATTTAGATTTCAGTGAACTAAACACTAAGGACAGCAGAGGGATACTTCTATGTACTTCTATGGGTCAATCCCAATCAATCTCATTGTGCATTTACTGATTATATCCCGTTTTCCCAACATTGGGCAGCCTTAACTGCAGCACATTCTGACATTTTATAGGACATTAAATTAACATAACGTGCCTTGAAATGTACCTCTGTAAGAGTTGAGCATTCTGTCCTACTACCAGCACATAGCTTAATTGATTTAACTCAGAATTTATGCAACAAAGATGGAATGTGGTGTGCAACCAATCAACTTTGGACATCATTGAATCAGTTAATAGTCCAAATAATCAATCACTGTGTAATTTGTTCTCTGCTTGAATCCAGTAAAAATATCTGAAAAATTAACAAACGGCAACGATATCCATCAGAGCACCGTTCAATCCATTTGAAAATGGAAATAGGATTACACAACTTCAAATGAGCAGCCAGGCAAGTACAGAATTATTCAGAGAAACAGCACAGAAATACATGGTGACTCTGGAGGAGCTGCAGACATCCAACGCTGAAAAGGGAGAAGCAGTCAATTCATTTTGGAAGAGTGACAGCTGAAGGTCAGGGTGAAAGAAATCCATAAAAACTCTTTGATTTTGTTTGAAACGAGCGATGATCATGCTGACAAAATACTCTCAATAAATGTTACCAAAGCAGAGACATACAATGCTATGTGTTGTAAAACACCGCACAGCCGAGCTGTGAAACATAGAAGTGGTGATGCAATGGTGAGTATATTTTTCAGCAAATTTTGGAGACAAAAAAAAACTGTCAGAGGCCTAAAAGTGTTTGAATATAGGGTGCAGATCTGTTTATCAGCAGGACTTTTACTCTAAAGGTAATTTTTTTTTTTTTTCAAAATGAGACAAATCAAATAGATAATTTCCAACACTGCAAAAAATTGAAATCTAAATAAGTCATTTTTTTCTTTTTAAAAAATGCACTTTTTCTTGAATTGAGGAGGTAAGTGAAACACATTTCGCTGGATTAAATTTAAAATAAGAAAAAAAAACAATTGTTTTGTCTTATTTCAAGTGCATATTATCTAAGTATCTTATTTTAAGGGTAAAAATACT
Organism: Cyprinodon variegatus; assembly: GCF_000732505.1. NCBI lineage: Eukaryota > Metazoa > Chordata > Actinopteri > Cyprinodontiformes > Cyprinodontidae > Cyprinodon > Cyprinodon variegatus. Next base: position 508,222 of record NW_015150696.1, read on the forward strand.
CATTCTATTGGCAAATTATCTTATTTTTATTATTTATTATTATTATTATCTTAAATTAAGGGAAATAGACTTAATTTAAGAAATCTTTACTTATTCGTATATCGTTTTTGCAGTAAAGCCTTAAAAGGATAGTTCGGTATTTTTGACATGAATCTGTATGGCATCCCCTTCCGCGGCGGAGGGAGACATGGCTGTTGTTGGGCTCGCTGTCTGAATGACGGCGCGCACTGATACGAACAGAGAGAAAATAGGACCAATTGATAACGACGTGTGACTTTTTCCACTACAATGTTTTTGGGATGCGAAAATATCACTCTTCTGAACATATAAT
>NW_015150696.1:508562-548200 GCF_000732505.1 Cyprinodon variegatus
AAAACTGTCAGAGGCCTAAAAGTGTTTGAATATATATATATGCAGATCTGTTTATCAGCAGGACTTTTACTCTAAAGATATATTTGTTTTTCAAAATGAGACAAATTAAATAGATCATTCCAACATTGCTAAAAAATTTAAATCTTAAGTCATTTTTTTTTTTTAAAGTGCACTTTTTCTTTCTTCTTGAACTGAGGAGGTAAGTGAAACACATTTCACTGGATTACATTTAAAATAAGAAAAAAACTATTGTTTTGTCTTATTTCAAGTGCATATTATCTAAATATCTTATTTTAAGGGTAAAAATACTCATTCTATTGGCAAATTATCTTATTTACCTACTTAAATTAAGGGCAAATAGTCTTAATTTAAGAAATCTTTACTCATTAGTAGATCGTTTTTGCAGTCAAGCCTTAAAGTTCAACGGATTTGCAACATTTGTGAAGTATTATATTTATGTATCAGATTTCTAAGGAAGGCGATTAATGTGCTGGAAATCTAGGGATAAAAACACATTTAAGCCTTATTTCCCCGATTATCAATTTGCATTTCACAGCTAAACTTGTTGTATAAAATCTAAAGTAAATGCAAATAAAGTTAGTGGCTTTTACGAATATGTTAAACTTTCGCAAGTCGTTTGAACCAGGAAATAAGATCTCTTATTACAAGAAAAGAAAAAAGCAAACTTGACATGACTTCAGTCCGAAGTTTTGGGCTACTAGGTGTCTTTTATACTTAATAAAAGCTGGACTATTAACCAGAGGTGCGCAGATCAGGTGTATCTGAAGTGAACATGATCAATAACTCATTACTGATCGGAGATCCGAATAACCTCCCCCTCCGCAGGAACATTGCTTCAAAGTGCCAAGATAAGTGTCAATAAGACAGGATCAGCGTAATAACCAAGAACATAAGCAATAATAGATTCACTTACCAACGATCTTCAGTCCGGAAGAGAAACACGAACCCGAACTGAACCTAGCTCTTGACAAACAAACAAATAAATAAGAATTTTCTATACGGAAAAAGCCGTTTTAGTATGGGGGGGTCTGCGCTGACAACATTTAAGTCAACTAAACTTCCGACACCATAAATTCAAGCCGCCTGGGTAAGTGATTAACATTTTATGACGTCACTAAGATACCAGGATTTGATTGGCTGTCATACCTTCTGGTTTTGTAACCATTGGAAACCAAACAGTCCAACTTACAAGCTGCTGCTGCGATTTTGGAGTGAAGTATATGACTAAAACCAAACCAAACTTCAGATACCGGTAGGATGGATAGGCTATATTATTTTATAAATCTGGTTTTAGTCGCTGTAATCCATTAGACGTTGGTTTTTACTAAAAACCAACGTCTAATGGATTATACTATGACGGACCGATGCGATTTAGCCTAAAAACTTTTTAGGCTAAATCGCATCGGTCCGTCATAGTATTGAGTCCAGAAATAGCTGTTGAAAATTGGGCTGTGTTTGGTCTGTCTGATTTTGTCCCACTTTAGTCAATAATAGACGAATATTTTTAGTTTTTCAACTTCTTTTCCAGCTATTTCCTCAATTTTTCAGGCCATGGCGTAAATTAAATGACGAAATCCCAAATAGATGCAATTAACTGGTTATAACTGCTGCATTAACCCTTTATAGGCCACTCAGTGAAATACTTAAAAAATTAAATTTCCAGCCAATAGTGTTATTGGAATCAAAGACCAGACCTTATTACCTTTGTTACATAAAAAAATATGGATATTTTGATGGCAAAAATTATTGTTAATGTAATAACAGGAAACACCAACTGTCCCAATATATTAAGAAAAATAAAAAAAAAGTTGTTCTTTAAGAAATTGAAAAACACTCTGAGAGTGAAAGAAAAACTTTTTTTTTTTTTTTTTTTGGTCCAACATAACCTTAAAGGCGTTAATGCTGATACTGGCACTTACATTTTTTTAGTTTGTAGGCCTATACCTAAATGTAATTGCTAACTTGGCTTATTAGCTTTTTTAAATTTACTTTTTAACTTTTCAATTAGCTTTTTACATTTTATTCTTGAATTGTTAACTTCTACTTTTCAAATTAATTTCCAGTAGCTAATATATCATTCAAGGGCTCATCTAATTGGTCAAATGCCAAATTAAGATGTACAGCCATGTAGCAGGATCTTTGCTGAATGGCTGGATATAGATCTAGTGCTTCTAGACCTCACTGAGGGACACAGGGGGACTCCATTAGTAAGGCAAGTGATCAAAAATTGTAACTTGCCCTATAAAGGGTTGAACTCGTTCAAACATTTATTTAGTGTTATTCTATATATTAAAAAAAATTAAGCTAAACTGTCCGACCGAGCCAAGTGATCTTATTTACAAGTGACCATAATGATAAAATAAAGTTAATAATAGAATAATTGAAAAAATGATTTTGCTTGTTTTAATTACAGGTAAGGTAATTCAACAAAACTGTAAACAGAGGTATACAGGCAATATTTAGCCCTCGACGGCAAAAAATAAAATAAAATATATATATATACAAATTATCTGTAATGCTTTGGTTGCAATAATCAAAAATAAAAATTGTTGCCCTATTGTGTCAAGCTAATGAAGTTTTACATTTTATTGCACTACATTTTTCTTTATCTAATTATTACATCAATTTCATTGTTCCAAACTTAATATACATTGCAATTCTCTTTCTTTTCCACATGATGTCAGCACATGAATTCACAAAGTTGTTAAGGAAACTATGTCTCTGTAAAGGTTCTACTCACAAATGGCGCTTTATTAAAGGTTGCTGGAACTTTTTTCTTTCTTGAATAGCTTCTGATTCATCTTCAGTAGATCTTAATAACAGGGATGCCTCCTAAGGGACGGAAGAAATCAACAAATACTGCAGGCAGCAAAAGGAAAGGTAGTGCCTAAAACATTCACCTAAACAACAAAGAGTATGTGTGTGTGTATATATATATATATATATATATATATATATATATATATGAATAAAAAAAACTTAAAAACATGTGTCTGCATGCATTCTAATTAAATTAAATTCTAATTAAATTCATTTTTTCTTTTTTTAGTAAGGAGCAGTCTATCTTCTACACGACATGAAAATACAAGTAAGGGAACTTTTATTTGATTGTAGTTTTTGCTGCAAAACAAACTTCAAACTTGAGTTCACATTTTCTTCTCTCAGTGCAGATTAAACTAACAAAACTTCCATTGTACCCAACAATAAAAACTAATTGGATGTATTGTCAAAATCAAGATGTCTGGACATACCTGCATTGTTTTTTCTTTAGACTTTTAAGCGACACTGAACAATAAGTAACCATGATTTTGTTAGATGTTTCAAAAACTTAAGGATGGCATCATGCTTTTTTTTTTTTTAACCCACGGATGTTTTAAAACTAGTATAGTATTTTGTCCATCTAATTAGTATCAGATATTTAGATGAATCTCTGAGGTGTAAGTCACACTATGCTGTCATGTGTTACAATATATAAATGTTAGTCTACCTCGCCTATTTCCATTGTTTTCCTTGATTAAAGCTACAGTGTGTAATAATTACAGGGATATACAGTCAGAAATGTAATATATTATACATAACTATGTTATTTATCATCATCTACGAGCTCAGCCTCTTAACCTTAATATTTGCGTTGCCTTAGAATTCGTTATTCATAATTACATAGGAGCGGGTCTCGCAGCCATGGAGGCAGACATCTTTGCGCTACGGCAGCGCAGAGCCAACAAACTAGCGATTGCGAGATCGCCCATTACGCTCGAAACGGGTATATTTATTATCTTAAGTCTACATGAAATCTATACCCTACACAGACTAATGAAATACTATCTGTAAAATTATCTATGTAAACAAACCTCATCACTTGAGAAGGTAGGTGATGCGGACGTCGTGGAAGACATTTTGTCCCGTAACGCTCGCCGTACTGTTGGGGGGGAGAAGCGGTGGGGGGGAGATGTTCATGTTGCTGCGGTCTGCAGTCTGGACGTTAGATGTCGCTGAAAATTACACACTGTAGCTTTAAGTCATCAGTTGTTTTCATTAATATGCGAAAAAAAATCTTTGTATTTCTTTTTTTTTAGATAACTGTGTTAAGATTCCATATTATCAGTTTTACCAACTCTGAGCAAAAAGAAACAACTGTATGTCATGTGTTTTTTATAGAGTGTGCTGCCAAACCTTTTGGGAATAGAATAGGAACAAAAAAGCCTGACAAATGTAGAAGGAGAATCGGAACTAGACAATAACTTCATTTTAATTGCATTCTTGGGGATAGGGTAAAGGACACTGTACATCATACTTTTTCTTTCTCCTAAACAAACATTCCATCAGAGCGCAATCCCCATGGCTGACACATATCTTTGTGAAATGAAGGGTGTGAGTTTCCACTACAATGATTTGGCATGAAGCCTAAGTGGTGTGAGTGGGAAAGGCTGACACGCCCAGCTGGGAAGTGGGTTTAGCTGTACTTGAGCATTCCCCCGTCCTGTCAGCAACCTAGTGGAAAGACTTTGAAGAGAGGGACCGCAAGAAGAATAAAAACTATTATTATGCAGAGTCCTGTTTACTTTTGAGTTCCCTCAGCCGGGCCACAGCTGAGATATGGAGGGGTGTACATAGATTGCTAAAGCATTGAGAAAAAAAACAAAAAAAACAATGGCAAATGCTGTAGTCATTGAGCTGTCTGCTAATATAGAGTAACAGTATGGCTAAAAAACACAGATTTCAATAGAAATAGTGCCTGACATTTTGGGTCCACCAGTGGCAATGATTGCATATGGAATTTTAGGAAAGTCCACCCTGCAGGGAGAGGCAGCTGCAGGATCATTCATATTGTTGTTTATCTGGTGTGAGAAGCTGGGGAAACAATTGCCCATTGTGTAGTGATGATAACTGAGGTTTTCTTTTGATTTTATCTCCATCTTTTATTTCATTTTGTTCAATACCATCCTGTTTATAATCACGAAGTATCTGTCATTGTTGCTCTGCATATTTTCATCCAAGAGTAGCTGGTGGTCCTGTCTATCATCTCTATGCAAATGTCTCCCTAATTCCCTCTGCCATCTCACCGTTGCTTCCAGCACTAAGCTGCGGTATATCACTGTGTTGTCTTTATATAATCAACTGAACAACTTGGCTGAAAGTCAGTCGCTCGGCTAAAATCTGTGTTGTACTGGTGCAGACAGTTCATCTCTTTGGAACGTAAACATTTTTCAATGAACTACAACAAGTTGACCATCATTAAACAAATAAGAGATGGACATAGTGTACTTGTATTTTTGAAATATTTGTCCTTGTTAAAATGCATCTTTATTTTGTATTTTTTTGTGTATTTTAGGACAAAAGTAACCTTTTTGGTTCAATCCAAGCTTGTAAAATGGAAGCTCCTTTAATGTATATTTAAAGATTTTTAACTTTCTCCTTAAGTTCAGCCAGATGGCATCTTCCCCTTGGTCCTGACATCCGCCACCCAGGAACTCTTTGATTGCTGTGCCGATAAGGACGTCACAAAGAAGAGCCCTCACAAGCTGCTTAAAAAGGATGACATCCTACAGGACATAAAGACAAGAGCTGCAGAGTCTGATTTCACCCCAGTGAAAGAGATTGTGCTTGTAAGTTATGCGCTGCTGTGTAGATCATCCAGACAAATACACTGTGATAATAAACAGATCCCAAAACAAAGGGATCTATCCCTTTGTCTGATAAAAATCAAATGCATGATGATGTGATAACTGCACTCCTTCTTTGCCTAAAGCGCTTCCTGGTACATTACTCTTATTAGATTGTAGAACTGCCTTTAGGGGCCAATACAGGATAATCAGCTTTAAGCACAAAGTAGAGCCAATATTATTTCTATTTCTTTAGAAAGCTACTATTCAATTGATTGATATTGGCATTAATATGAAGCCTGAGTGGAAGTTCAACAGAAGAACCTGAATTACTTATTCTCACCTGCCTCCAATATAAGCCAATCAGCTTTAAATCATAACTCCACAAAGCCCAATCATCATCGAGAGTTCATCTTAAAAGGTGTCCAAATCCACAACTCAGTCTGCTACCCAGCCAAAGCCCAGGCAGTGGTTGTGCTATATCTGACTTGATTCAGATGACCCTGATTCAACCCACCTCCCTCCCCTTCTCCACCATCATAGCTAAAGCTTCATCGGACCATTGTGCTTCTTCTACTTCATTCCCATCAGAGTACAATTCCTCCTGGACTCTTATGGCGTTCCCTGCCTCATCTCAACTGGTCCGGCAGAAGACCGCCATGTTGAGCCTGGTTATGCCAGAGGTTTCTTCCCAAAGGGGAGTTTTTTTCTCTCCACTGTTGCTTCATGCTTGCTCATCATCGAAAGGTTCATGCAACACGTTTATCCAAGCTTGACTTCCATCTTCTAAGTCCCTCAGCAATTCAGCTTAAGCACACCGTCTCACCAACCATCAGTCTATGGACTGTCCCTATTTCATCATCCATGTTCTTATACTCCTGCTTATGCATATCAAAGCAAAATTCAGCCCTAATGTTTCCTGCCGAGGTCTGAGCGCCAAAGACTAAAGTTATTGTATCAATAAAATTCTTCTAATTGTCTTTTTCTTTCCGTCTGATTTTTTCAGATTGAAATGTAATTCATTTTGTCTAAACCACGTAAATTTAGATCCTATTTTTATATTTCTTTACATTTTTTGTGTTTGTCAGATGGTCATATCATGTCAAATTTGTGATTCTCATTAACCTGGTATTCTGGTATAATCTAAACAGGATTACCCAGAGGAAGAGATATTGTTGGTCTTTGATGCAGACTTCACGCATGGGCAGAACTTCTACTTGGTCTTGGCACCAGAAGCCAAGGATATACTTAAAGTGAGCATAAACGTTTTCTTTTGTATATTATTTTTACTGAATTTTTTTAAATAATTGTTTTTATGACATAACAAAATAAAAAAATTTTCAGGCATTTAAGTCATTCAACATGAAATTGAAACATATTTTCTAGGCCTTGTAATTCATTTTTCTTCCATTTACAGAAATTAAAGCAGACTTCACAGCTTCAACTGGGGTTAATAATTGTAAAAACTGTAGTTTCTGCTCTGTACCCAGGCCCTATTTTGTCTGTGTTATTCAGCCTCTAGATACTACATCCGATGTATTTGAGGCTGAAGTCAAGAAAACCCCACCACCAAAACAATGGATTTCTCTTGGCAGTGAGAAGGAGATAGAGGGGCCTCTCAAGGAATCAAGAGGAAAGGCAATGCACAATTATAAAACACACATATCCACTGTGAATTCAAATATTAAAAATGCCTTCATCGTGATGCATTTTTTGTAACCCTTCTACCTATTTTGTCTCCTTTCTCTCATCAGCTGAGGCTCAAAATAAGTCTAGAGCGGGAACTTGGATTGCCAGTCTGTTTTACAGATTTTACTCGTGCAGATAGCGAACTAGGGTGTACTTCCTACCAGGATAGTAGATTCAACATCAAGATACTTACCAGGGATTGTGGAATCCAGGCTGTACCAGAAGAACAGACAAACAGTAGTCAGACCACACGGTATGGATATGAATCTTTGCACATAAAGTCATTTTAATAAGCACAAAAGACATTCAAATATTTTGGCAGTGCAGAAAAGGATACTTCAGAAATGTAATAAAAACCTTAAACACGCCCCAAAATATTTGAAAGTCACTGCATGGTACCTGACTTTCATATTTAAAAATGGATGCTGCTTGCAAGCAGCAGTGGTTGCATTTTCCTACTTGGACTGTTTTAAGCCATTGTATGTAGCATTAAGCCAGTTCAGGAACTCTCTATAAGTGTTTAGAAAAAGATATGTTTCAATATCATGTCTACCAGCAGAACACCATGTAGAGCGGTACTTCAGTCATTGTTATGGATCTAACAGCTGCCAGGAGGGAATACAAGAGTGTATGCTGAAAACTGTAATGCATTTACCTCAGAGATGATATCACTCTGACTTTTCACATTTAAATCCCAAAGACAATTGCACCTTCAGTTTGCCCTGGGGAAGCTTTATTGTCTAAGCAGCCAGACACTTTTCCATCTAGATTAGGTATAACTGAAAGCTGTGCTCCCCAAGTTCCACTAATTTATAAAGTTTCCAACCACAAAACTGCAGTAAATCAGAAAACATTTATTGTAGCCTTCCAGGAGTTTTCAAGGCTTTGGCAGTTCCTTTCTTTAGAATGTCAGTTCACACTTCTGTGGACATGATCCTTGCCTAGCCACTGATCTGCAGAACCAAGACACCGACTCTGAATACGCATTTGAATCTTTGCAGTCCTATACTCACTTATGCTGCCTGACCCAAAACAACCAGGTTTCTTTTATCAAAGAGAAACTATGGGTAGACAGAACAGTGGGCTCGCTGCTTACAGACTGGGATGCAGCATACAGTACAAATCAGCAGATGGACTGATGTAAAGTAGCGCTTGGGAAAAAAGGGGCAATCAGCAGGCAAAGCATAGGTAGATGAAGCTTAGTAACAGCAACCTTCTATGTGGAGAGACATCAGGAACATCATGCATTAAAAGCGTAGCAACCAAAGAGCTTCTTTGCACTCCTTACTCCCCAAGTTACAGGAGGTCAGAACCACATCCTTAGCCGAAGGTGCAGCATCAGCCTCTCATCAGGCAGCTGCACCAAGTGACATCCATTTTCAGTTCAGCCTTCAATATCATCCCTCTAGACATATTGGCTCTTAAACTCTACTCGAGTTAAAAACTGTTTCTTACCCAAAGCTGTGAGAGCAATCATTTTTCTGTAGTCTCTGAAATTCACATCCCATCTTACCTTCACACAAACCCCTCCACACATCTGCAAACTACGTAGTGTTTCCCCGAGGCCATTTTTTGGCCCCGATACCGATACCCGATTCCTGGCTGTGCAGTATCGGCCGATACCGATACCATAATAATGTAAAATAATTGCCATCATGGCTTTGTCAAGCTGCTGCCTTCCTTTTGTGAAGCAGGAAAAAATCTAATACAAAGTGAATCCAGCAGAACTTTTTATTGCCTACCAGGAGTGGGTGACAATAGTTGAATAAACTTATGGCTCTCAAAATGGTATCGGTGCCCTATTTGTTGGTACTCGCCGATACCGATACCGATACCACCATTTTAGGGCAGTATCGGGGCCCCGTCCGATACTGGTATCAGTGCAATACTATTACAAACTAGATCACATCTTGTTGAACATCAAATGCTACCAGCCTATTTTATAGGCTGCTCTGCCACTTCATATAATATTGACCTTCTTCCAAAACTGTTTGATTATCTGGAAGTGCTTTAATTGTTTTTCCAGTTTTTCACCAAAGGAGTATATTTAAGTAATAATTTTTTTCTTCTTTTTAAGGGTTACCTGTTCTGTTTTCTAAATATTTTACATTTGTGTTAACCTTTTGTGCGCATTCTGAGCTGAGAGTTATGGTCTTATAATGATAATAAAAAATCTTGTTTCCTAATTCTTTATAGAAACACTCAAAATAACATGGATGCACAGTACAACCCAAGAGAGTTCAGCAATGAGGAAAAAGAAAAAATTCTTCAAGATGAGAGTTTGAAGAATATTCTTGCCACACAGACCCCCAGGTAAAAAAAAAAAACTTTTTTCATTGCACTTAGACCACAGAGATACAAATATTTGTATCTCAGTTATTTCAACACAAAGTTTCAGACTCACCAGCTATCTCTGAGAAATACTCTAAAGCGTATTGCAGCAACATTTTCTAAAATCATAATAACTTGATTATTCGCACAACCAGTTATTGTACTGCTTTTTTTTAGGACCTTACATGCCCTACAAGAAGAAGAGATAATGAATGTGTTTATCAATTACTTCAAGGACCTGCTGCCAGAGAGTGCCATTACCTGGTCAGAGCCAGTTTTAGTCTTCAGTGATAACAAGTTCTGTGGAAACAAGGAAATTAGTTGCCTTAACTGGCACCCTATGATATATGGTAAAGTGCAATGTTTCAGTGTAACTGAGCTTCTTTTATCTGCTAATTTAAAGAATGAATTTTCTAATGCAAATTGACTTTAATCATGTTATATGTGGTAAATGAGGAGCTTTAAGAGTTCGTGCCTTTTTTTTTTAGTTTGATCACAGCATCGTTATTTGTGGTGATTTTTTTTTTTTTTTTTTCTGAATGCTGCAGGTGTGATTGCCATAGCTTTAATACAGAAGAGGGAGAAGCAGTCAGAGAGAACTGCTTTGTTAGAATTGGAACCTGCTCTGATCATTTTCTGGAGCTTTTTTGACCCCTATCATCCCCAGGTAGGACAAACAAACAACAAACTCTTCAAAGAATTTCAGAAATATCCACCATAGCTCTTAGAGAAAAGCTTTTACAAGAAACAGCAAAAAAATCAATTGCACATCTTTCTTCAATACTCTTCTTTGCCGAAGGAAAATTTGAGAGGTTCTATTGATTTGACCCCATGTATTATGTAAATCTTCTCTAGAGCATGAGTCATCCATTGCTTTGTTGGTACGTGTAGGGACATGTGGGACTTATGCACATGCAGTATCTATTGAAATAAAGATTATGCAGAGATTTCTGTATTGTCTCCAATCTTATCTTGATTTGCAAGATAAGATTGGAGACTAGAATGAATAATAAACTCTCATGATGGCTAGTTACATCTTGTAAAACCTGTCCCATTTTGTAATATTGATACAACCACTTTTTGCTGCAATGGCAGCTTTATGCTTCTACCAGCTTTAGACTTCACTAGACTAAACTCGGCAGATTATTCTTTTAAAAATAGCTCATGAGAAGATCGGAAGACCAGTTTTGTATAAACATTTTTAAACTTTGCAAAAGTTTTATTTGTGTATGGACTTTGACTGTGTGATTCTGATACCTGAACATGTATTATTAAAACCATTCTAGTATCATTCTGGTTGCAACTCTTGACATATTTAAAGTCTCCCAGCAGGTTTTCTTTCTAGATTTACCCGAATTTAGCTTTGATAACATTCCTGTCTACCGTGCTTTTACCACATACTGTACCCTGTCCCTGTTGAAAAAAAATACTCCTACGGCTTGATGCCACTACCACCATGTTCCATTGTGGGAATTGTGGGATTTTGACCTTCATCCACTCTCACTTAGCATTTTGCTTATAGGCCAAAAAGATGGGTTTTATGTTAGCTGCCTGACCAGACAACCGTTTCCTAAATCTCTTATCTAGCTTATGGCAAATTGCATACAGGACTATTTCATCTTTAATTTCAGATGAAATAGTCCTGTATGTTGCCATTTTAATCTGAGCTGTGGATCTCTGCAGCTGCCCCACATTTACTATGGATATCATTTTTTTCTTGACTGCCCTTTCAGTTACAGTGGACAGGCTTGTCAAGTTTGCAGATGTACCAAATTGTATTTTCAATTACCTGGTTGAGAAAGTTGTTTTTGAGATGTTTATGCTTGGAGTATTGTTTTTAACCATGTAACTCTTCATATTTCTCTCAAACTGCCCTTCCCAGTGTATCCTTTGGTCTTCATAATGCTAGGTCCTATAGAATATTTACTAATAAACCTCTGAAGCTCTCAACAGCCTCAGTAAGATTCAATGAACTGATTTTGCAGGTTCTGATGGAACCTGCAGCTTATTTAGTGATAAAACAGTGAATTGTTGTGTCTTCCAAAGGTGTCAGTGTTTTATTGTGATTCATTTTGTTTTATCTTTTTTTTCCCAATCATCTTTTTTGTTGCTCTTTTAAATAATATCCCAATGAAGTACAGTGAAACTTCAACCGCACTGCAAAATAATTATTCTGAATAAGTCACTAAATAAGTGGGGGTTTTTTCTATTAAGATGATAAGTGAGACACTTTGCTAAAGGAATAAGACAATTTACATTAAAACAAAATTTAAAATTATTAAAATAAAATACGTCAAATAAAAAAAAATGCTTCTTTCATATGCACCATATCTAATTATCTTTTTTTAAGAGTAAAAATATTCATTCCATCATTTTATTTACCTACTCAAATTAAAGGTAAATACACTTATTTAAAATTAAGTTACTTATTTTTAGATAGTTTTGCAATGTCTTAAACAAATGAAACGTGGAGTTAAAAGAATAAGACAATTATAGTCATGTTCATGTTTAAATGTACATTTTCTGTACTTAGTTTTTTTGTTGTTGTTTTTGTGTTTTCCAGTTGCTTCTTGAGTGCCCAGATGAAATTCTTGCATTTGAGTTCTGCCCGTCTAATCCAAATATTATTGCTGGTGGCTGTGTTAATGGAAAGGTGCTCCTTTTTTATTATCACATCTCCTGTATTCTATGCTTTTCACAGTTTAAACATATTTCTTTCTACACATGGACCAAATCCTTAGTTTGCAATGCAATATTACATTCTATGGTTTAATTTTATATTATTTATTTGAGCATTTCTTACCAAGTTCAGTTGTTGTTCTCTACTAACTTAAACCCTGTTTCAGGTTGTGTTGTGGGACATCTCTGCTCATGTCAACTACTTACAAGCAGCACAACCTGGGACATTTGTAAGTACAAATATTTATGCACTTAAAAAAAAACATCTGATTAAAACAGACTTTTCTGTCACCAAAATATATCTGAATAAAGAGATGTGTTTTTGAAACCTTTGTTTTCCTTCAAATTCAGAAGTTTACACACATTTCTTTACTCTTTGGCAAAACTGTTGTAAACTGTATGGTTTGGGCAGATATTTTTGGTGAACCATTCACAAGCTTTGCAACATATTTTGGGGGATTTTTTTCTAAATCCTTATTAAAACTGATATGAATAGGTCAGTTGTGTAGTCTACTCTTTTCACACACTTTACTTGCAAATGGCTACAGAATTATATCAGTCGCCCCTGCAGCACAACGCTCACATAACATGGTGTTTTTACCAGATCACATCTTTTACCATTAAGATCTTAACCCCTTAGAGGATTTGCTTTATTAAAAAAAAATAGTCAGAGTGAGATAAAGGGCTTTGTGGTTTTTATTCCTTTAATAACATAAGTTAATTTTCTAAATATTTGCCTTTTTATGTGGTATTGGTAAAAGCGCTATCAAAAAAGTGATTATATATCATCAATTTGTTACTGTTTACTGTTTAATTAGCAACCAGACATTTAATGCCTCCTGAGTTTTTGAGAATGCATTTGAATAAGTTTTCTTTTCTACCTAACTGCAATGTACACTTACATCACCTAATAAATGTTTTACATTGCTGTATATATTGGCTCTGTGCATTTTTATTATCTTCACAGTTTTAACAGCTGTCTCCATCCCACTCCTTACTGCTTTTTTCTTCTTTACCTCTATACTGTCATCCCTCTCCATTTCTTTATGTCTTTGTTGCTCTAAATTCTCCAGAGTAAATACAGCACAGTTCACATGTGTCAGCTGTTACACAAGATAACATTCATGCTAATCAGATCATTGCTCTCTCGGCTGTTTGCAAAGTAAACAAAAGCAGTTAAACCGGTTGAAAAAAGACTTTCAAATTTGGATGTTGAAATCTGTGAAAGATTCAAATATTTATCAATTGCTTACCAGATCACCTTTGGTTTTGTCTTATGCTAGAGTGATTAGTAATGCATATATCCTAATGATCAGATATGATCTACAGTACTTTGTTCAGTCAAAATCTGTGATTGTTTGTTTTGTTTTTGTTTTTTATTAGTTACATGGCAAACAAAACAAAAAACTCAAACAGAGCTTACAATTATTTAAATTAATTGATCGTTCTTTGGATAGTTATGTACTTTCATATCCCGCAGAAGCATTTTGAAAGGCTTTTGTCTTGAATACAACCTGTCTATTTTGACTTTACTGAAGAGTGCTTTTTGTGTTTGTTGTCCCTCCAGGATTTGAATGACAACAAAGTGAATAGGACCCCTGTTGTGCCTTACTGTGTAGAGTCAGAAAACAAGAGCAGCCACAGAGCCCCGATTACTGATTTGCAATGGCTGCCACCAACATTTCAGGTATGGAAAAGTTTCCTCTTAAATAGCTGACCTCAGTTCAAAATTAAAAACTAATTTTGTGCTAAGTAGAGTAGGTAATTCATATAAATATGCGTTCCTGATGAAAAATGTGTTTTTGTGTGTGCATACATAGCATTGATGTCAGTTTGGCATTCATCTTTGTTTTATGGAATTATCCCCAGTTCAAATATTACAGAGTACCTACAGTGAACTGTCAACGATATAACCATTGTTTATTGAAGTTAATGTAGAGGTTCAATTGAAAAATATTAACTATTCTTTAAGAATTTTATTATAGGATATATGGCTTAGAAGCAAGATGTCAACTTTGACTACAAACAAACAAAAGATAATTGGAATAAACAGTTAGCATACATAATGCAGTTTCCTTTTTTTTTTTTTGCTGTTACCTATATTACCTCTGTATAGAAAGGTGCGACAAATCATTTCTTCCTCCTGCGTTCATCAGGGTGAATAAAATTAGTAACCATATAAGTTTCACAAAGGAAAAAAAAGTGTCCTACATTTTCTTGCAGAATTTGTACCACTTGAGCTTTTACACATTGTTATAAACTTATGTTTCTTTTAAGAAGATGAATTACTTTTGATAAAGAAAAAAAAAAATTGTTGACTTCTTTGAACCGCAATTTTCTATTCCAGCTTCAGGCTTTTAGTCATATTTAAGACCTTTTATCAGTCTGGTTCACATGGCAAGATTTAAAAATTGGCAGTTCATCTTCAAAACTTGAGACCCCCCACTTGATGATAAAAAAAAAAAATAAATAAATAAACATGACAAGCACAGCCCACCATACGTGACCTGATTTTAATGCACTCGATAGCATTTAGCAAAGTGCGTACAAATGCATCTGATGCACCGGCCAGTCTCTGTGTACAATAGTAGATTTAATGGAATGGCTTAGCTTTATTTGCTGTGATGAATGGGAAAAAATTTAGTTCTGACATATTCTTAAGTGAGAAAGTAAACCTTAAAACATTTCCATGCAGTCAGTTCTTTGGGATTATGATCTTACCTGTAAATTATATGTTTTAGTTGTTGCGAGCAGCAAACCCCACGTACAGGTGGGCCGTACTCTGAGGATTCTCAGTGACAGCACCCTCACACTGCTCAGCCTCTCAGGGATTTCCCACTGCTACATGTATATATAAACTGTTATTTTTAACTCTTTTGAGGCCTTTGAAAGAGAACTTAATTAAACACAGTGAGACTTTATTGCACTGCATTATATGTAGGGACTGATAACCTCCACAGTTCTTAAAAATGCTGAAGAACATTGATATTTTTGACAGGAGTTGGTGTAGACTTGTGTTGATTTTGTAACTCTCTCTCTAAAAGGTGAACAAGATGGGATTACCATTGGAGAACAAGATGAAAGTGTCTGTTCAGTTTGTCACATGCTCTCCTGACCGGTAGGCCTCAGAACACATTGTAAATCTAAATGGAAGTCTAAATCTTACTGTGAAAAAATTTAAAAATGGAACTTCAGTATATCATCGAGAAATAAATCTTTAGAATAAAAGTACATTAAAAATACTTAATGCATTTGCAACATTGCACTATTGTTTTTCAAATATCTTAATTTGAGTCCAGGGGTCACCAACATAGTGCCTGCGCCCTTTAAATGGGGAAAAGTTGGGAAAAGGCACAATTAAGTGTGCACACATCTCGCAAAAAAAAAATGTCTTCTTCTTCTTCTGTTTATAAAATCTAGCAGCACATACGTGCTACGCGCTTTCCAGAAGGCTTCGAATAAAACACCTGCAATAAACTTTCAGGCCTGGCAGTAAGGAGACCGCATTGTGCAGGTCTGCAGCGAAGGGTCCTGACAGTGCAGGTCTGCAGCCAGACCCCTTTTGATTGGTTCAAATAATCTATCTAAGGAAAACCAATTGACTGCATCAACTCATTGACTCGAAAGCAATCCCTCACACCAAGCATGCTTGTAATGAAAGTGGAGAGGAATACTCCCTTTTAACAGGAAGAAACTTCCAGCAGGACCAGGCTCAGTGTGAGCAGCCATTTCCCAAGGCCGACTAGGGTTCAAGGAGACAGAAGCAGACATACAGAAAGAAGCAGAGATAGAAAAGGGAACTGTCAACCAGCTCCACAGGCGGCCTATACCAGAAACAGCGGACAGGCAGATGAGCTCCGAACCAGCTGCCAATATTTACTTACACTTTAAAAATGGCCCAATACAGTCAATACTGTTACAGTTAAGCTTCAAGTTTTTTTTTACATTTTCAGGTTTCAATCGTTTAACCTTATTTTTCTCTATAGCACTCTACGATTTTGGGATGTGAGATGCAAAGATCTGGAGCCACCAGAGACAACCTACAGCATCCCTGGAATGTTTCAACACCTGACCAGCTCATGGAAACCCTTTTTCACGGTACTCTTACCTTTGGGAGTTAGTGATATGGGAGGAACCAAAGCCTAACCAAATAAAGAATAAGTGGATCCATTAACCCTTCTGGGACTTCGAAAACTAAGGAATTCAATTTTGGAAACTATTAGAGAGATACAAAGGCTAAAATCTTGTATCCTTTGTCATTTGTCAGGTTTCACTGCCAGAGACTGAGACCGATGGAAAATATGCTCCTTTGAACTTCTGCTATGAACATCAAACCTGCACTACAGGTAAGAACACAGAAGATAGTTTTTTTTATTTTAAGTGTGACTTGATTACTGTGCCTAATTCATAAGAAATGTTATAGTTTTAATTATATTACAAATATTTTTGTTCAGTTTTGCTTTTAGAGGCTGAATTCATGGGTGTGCAGAGCTTTCTTGCTCTGTCTTTCTTCTTTAAGTTTCCCAGAGCGCTGATAAGAGTCTGTCTTACAAAACAAGTCCCTTAATGGTAGCAAAGCGCTGGCCTTGCTCACTGTCAGCTCTTTGTAATACCTAACTCAGAATGTTTGAGTAGACATTGAGTGTGTCCCAGACGGTCAAGAAGAGGCCCGTCTTTGTCTGGCTGAAGGTCTGGCTCAATAACAACACTTTGCTGGCTGCTTGTGGAGTTGATTTCCTCTTATTTAATTGTTTGTTTCACTGGCCCAAGGCAGTAAACAGTTTAGATTTTTATGAATCCTAGTATGAGGAATATTTTGGTTCAACCTTAGAGTTTTGGCTATCTTATTGACAAAGGTGAGTCTTTGTTCTCTGGTCTGTATTGATAAACTCCTGCTGTTATTTTGAAAGTTAGAGGTTATAATTAAACAAGCAAAGGTATTACCAGTGGGCTTCATTCAAATTGAGTTGAATTTAAAATATGTTTGGTCCTATAGGTGCTGTTGAAACTCTTATAGATTTTGAAAGTCTAGTGACATCTATAAAACAGTAAATCAACCATGTTTTTAAGCAGAACTACATCAAGTTCTGCAGTGTTGCAATTCATCACACTCACATTTTTCGATAGACTTAATTATAGAAGATAGAAGTTAATTTGGAAAATGTGTCTTAAAGATTAACCAAAAAATCTGTTACTAAATATACAAGCTTAACTTTCTGGTTTGATCAGTAGGGACTTTATTAACTAGATCCTATTTCCATACAAAGTGCTGCCAGGCTGCATCTGTCTGGAATGAAAGACTCAGTTAGTTAGTTTTATTATCATTATCAATAAATGAAGTCAGATAAAAAAAGAGTTGTGAAAAGCTGTGGGAGACAGATCGTTCAGCCTACTTTATATTGTTACCTAGGGCCTATTTAAAAATCAAAATTTATACTTGATTCTAATGAACCTGGGGTCCATTTGACGAGGCAGGTTTAACAAATTCAGAGGCACTCAGACACTGGTGGTGTGCTTTCACTGAGAAATGTTTTGCCAGCCTGGTTTCGACATTTTAAGTAAATTACGCGTTAATAAACTGTTTCAGTGGAGTGATCATAGTGCTGTGCATCAACATAGCTGTCTGTCTCCCTGCCAGGTCCCAGATCAGCTTCTCTTATTGGTTGATGTGGCATGTCGAGCAGCAAAAGTTCAATTTTTCCAACTCCAGCAGCTGCTGCTTCTGAAGCGCTTCATGCTCGTTAGATGATCTGAAGCTTGTGAGGTGCTGCTTCAGCTGCTCCTTCTGCTCAAAACGCTCTGCAGGACCTTTTGCTGCACCTTGATGCGCATCAACCGTTGACTTTTCATGTAAACTAGCTGCTTCTGCTGCCCCTGCTGCTTACGGTCTGAACGAAGCATAAGTTTATATAAAGCGGGCTATGGCAGGCTACATTTATATTTCTTAATAGCACGCTCCTCTCTGTTGTTCCATTTATAGATCACTAAAATAAGATTCTTCCTGATCAAAATCACACTGCTAGACCTAACTGTATTAATATATTTTTTAAATTACATTTTTGTAGGAGAAATTTAATTTTAGTAAGTAAGAAAAACAAAATTATACTATTATGAACTAAGATTTATATATCTATTATTTACACATTTTAAATGGCCATTCTGACATTTATCAACTAGACTTAAAATGTATTTTTGATATCTGAAAAACATTTTTTCATAGTTAAAATAATACAATAATACAATATAATACATGCTGACCAGTAACATTAGGAATATTGAGATCTGAAAGTAATTTAAAGACATCCAGAAAGTTTATTCTAGATGGGGAGCTTGCCATTTTGTTTTTGAAAGGATTATTTAGACAAAGAAAATATATTTTTTCAGATATCAGGAATACACATTCAGTAAAACTAGTACATATCAAAACGACTTGCCATAGCCTGTTGTGAACACGATAATATTACAGGATTATTTCTTGAATGGTAGTAGATCAGAACCATACCATACCAACTTTATTTACACCGACAGGACCTAAGTGCTGTACACAATCATAAAATAAAATGCAATTATAAAATCATTGCATCTATTTAGGTAAAATCTTCTGGCAGCAGGTGAAAATGAAGTCTAAAAATGTTGTTCTAATATATAGAACCTGCAGTTCATCATGGGTCCCTCCTCATGTTGATTCAGTCCTCTTTTACACAGTAAATACTAAGTGACTGTTTGCAGCTGCGCTTCTGATGTTATTATCCCAATAAATTGTTGTTATTAGCAGCTATCAGTCCCATAGAATGGCTTCAGATTGTGTAAGCAGGCTCATTAGATTGTTATCATCAAATAACGAATCCTAATCCTAACCCTAATGTAATACCTTTACCCTGCAGGATTAATTAATCTATTTTTGTGTAATCTGAAAATAATTTCAGTAGTTCTTCATGTACTGTAAATATAACTAAATAAAAATAAAATGATCCGCATCTTCCTGATTAAACGAACCAAAAAACAAGTAACCTCATGCCCTGTCAACTATTTAATTCTCTGTGAAAAAGTGCCAGTCATTTTTTAATAAGTTTCTCGTCAAACGAACATGCAATGTTTCTTTTTAGAACTAATGCGTGTAACGGACCTAGTGTAATATATATATAGTTTTTATGCACAAAATTACAACAAAAATCTGACTAAATCAGGAAATAAAAAAACATGATTGGCTGTAATGAGAGCAGACAGAGGAAACTCAAGAGTTTACTGAAGAAAACCTGCTACAGACCAGGTTATCTCTGGGGAGAATGTTGCTATGGTAACTGAAACAGAGGTTGAGGAAACTCTCTTTGTGAACTGGAAAAGTCAGAGTTTCCCCGTTTTTAGGTTTAGACAAGTTAGAGTTTTCTGTAAACCTGCTTCGTGAAACTGACCCCTGGACACCAAAATGTGGTTGATCACTGTTAATTGATAAATTTACATGAGAAGAGGTGGTGCACCTTTTTTTTTTTACACAGGTCCATGCTGCTCTGGATATCTCATTGCCTTGAGGACAAAAATAATAATATTAATAAAAAAAAAAATATATATATATATATATATATATATATATATATATATATATATATTTATACTACCTTTGTCTTTTCATTTTTAATTTTGTTTCATTATTTGTACCAATTAACTTGTCAAAAAGCAAAACTTGTAGAGATTTAACAAATGAAGCCTCCTATAGAGGTACGGGGAAAGGGTTCTTCGTTCTCATGTTGATTACTACAGTTACTTTTCCCCCTTTTTTTCCAGAACCCTCACTCCTTGCTTGTCTCCCCATTGCTGTCTTCCCCTGCTGTTCTCTCATTCCTTTCTCCCAACCCATTCATTAGATATTCCCACCCCCTTTTTCCTCCTACCATATTTTGAAGAGTAAAATTGCTAAACAGACAGCCTTAGTCCAAATTTTTTTATATCGTTACATTAAGCATAAGCCATCGACTCTTAACTGTTTGTTATTTTTTATTAAGGGGCTTTGCTATTTTGTTTGTTTCTGGAAACATAATTGACTTTGAACTGTCCCATTAAGAAAAAAGTACGGAAAAAAAGTGGCCAGACGTCCTTCCTGACTACAGCCAACTCAGAATTCCCTCGTCTACAAATCTGAAACCAATGGAAGATGTCAACACCAAGGTTTTTTTGGGAACAGAGGTACTTTTTTAAAATAAAAAAAAACAAAAAAACAAAGTGAAAATAAACTTCATTAGTAGTGTTTTAAAATCAGATATATATATTTATGTTTCTATACATTTTAAGATTACTCTGTACCTTTTAGCCAATATCGTGACATAACATTTACTATGAAGACTTGAAAGATATATTCTTGAGAGATTTATTCTGTGATGAGTCTCATATTGTGTGTTGTGTTTTCCACCACAAGAAAGGAGAGATTGTTTACACTGACTGGAAAATGGAAACCAAAGGGTCTAGCAGACCAAACAGTAAGTTGTTTAATATTCTTTGTTTGTTCTTTACTGTGTGCCAATACTTTGATAGCAGACGACTTTAATGACAATGAGCTAAGCTATGATTTTTTCCTCATATCCAGGTGCCGCACCCCTCCTGCATTTTAACACACATCATCCGTTTGTGAATACAATGCAGAGATCACCATTCTTCAAAGACATTATTTTGACAACAGGAGGCTTGAACTTTGCCATTTGGAAAGAGGGAGTCATGGTAACCACAGTAAAACATGTGTTTTAGGTGCCCACTGCCCAGTGTGTGTACATACACAGCTATAGGTCAAGTATTACAACATTGAATATTTAACACTGGAGGACACTTTTATCTCTATACATAGTGCCTTGCAGAATTGTTATACCCCATTGAAGGGCTTTTATGTGACAGTTTAACAGAAGGTAGAGCATGCCTGTAATGTCAAAAATAATAGATGCTTTTTAATATTCTTTTTTACAAATCAACCGACGAATGCGGTGAGCGTATTGATTCAGCCTTCTCTTTTCCATGAGTAAAGTCATGTGCATCTAAAGTCCAATTGAGTTTACAGTTAAAGCATGCTGTTAATTTCTCTGAGGTAAGAACAACAGTGAACAAAAACAGAGCGGAAATAATCAAGGAATAATGCAGAAAGGATAAATAAATAGAGAAGGTTACAGTTACAGTAGAACAATATGGCTTCCAGAGCAATTTGAACAGTTTTACTGAGAAATAATAATTCAAGTCTACAACTATAGCTTGAGTTCCTGTACTTCCTTGTGCACTTTGGAAAGTATTCGACACTTCTTATTCAACGAAGAGTATGATGCATGCTAAATATGAAACGTCCCTTTTTTTTTTTTAGGTTTAAGCAATACATTTCATTTAAGGATGTAAAAACTTTAACATAATTTTGGAACATGCCATTAATCAGATTTGTTCAAAGAACTTCATTTTGAATCTGATATGTTGGTTGCAACTCTGAAATGTTCATCTGCTTTTTTGTCCCTGTAATGCTGCTTCATGTAGAAAGGCCCGTTGGTTGTATCAAAAAAATATGAGCAGGAGTGCACTGCGGGATGCTGGTCGCTGTCCCAACCAGCTGTTTTCTTTATTGGAAAAGAAGATGGCAGTGTTGAGGAATGGGACCTGCTGAAAAAAAACAGTAAACCAGCACAGCTTATACCACACATCAGCAAAGGCAAGATTACCTGCATGAAACCCTGGGCTGTCTCTGGTGAGAAAACACATGGGCTTCCCAATTTGAGTGTTTGTCTTTTTTAACCCCAAACTGGTAGATGTTCTTTTTAAACAACTAAAGGTTGATTCATCTCTTTCTCAGCCACCATGTACAGGAAATGGAAAGTTCACTCTCCAGCCCCTTTCTTTGTTGACTTGTATTTTTATGATAGCTATTTCAAAGTTGTATTTTAGTAAGGTTTCTGCCTCAGATCATTGTATTTGTTGCTTGTTTTATTCATTTTCTTGTATTTCACTTCATTGTAAGAAAACTCTGCAGGCTAATTGAAATTATTGTATGTTTCTAGCCAAGAAGAACTTCCTTGCCATTGCAGATGACCTTGGCATTGTTGCTGTTTTTGATATGTCAAAGTCCCAAGTTGAAACCCAGAGTCATGAGGTGAGTAAGCAAAGCCAAACTTGTTTATGGAAAGATCAAGAATAGCCTTAGAAGCCTTGATCAAGTCGCTTTCTAGTTTCAGTATCACAACAACAGTATAAATTATTTATACAATGCTTTCAAAAGTATGTATTCCCCTCAAAGATTTACTTCTCTCTTGTCTTTCCTCCAAGCAAGAATCTTAAAATATGTTTTGTTATCGACTACTACAAAGAATCATTTTGAAGTTTAAATGAAAGTTATGTGAGAAAAATAAAAATCCAAAAGATACCCGTTTACTCTTTTAGCCATATAAAAATTATTGTTTACCAAAACTGTTTAAAAAAGCCCTAACTATTATAGAGATAACATCTGTGTGTAATTTATTCTCATAAATAAAGCTTTTTTTTGTGGAGGTGTCTAGTGAACATTAGTGACCAAACAGCACCACAAAAGACCAAGAAAAATAACAACGTGATTACTTTTTGGTTATGGAGACATTGAAAGCACAGTTTGTTCATAAAGCAATAGGTTTTTAACAATATAGATACTTAGCACCATTCAGTCTGTCCTGTCATAAGAACCTACCAGGATATGACAACCCACCAAGACTGACAGGACAGTTTTTTTTCTTCAGAGTCATTGTTGTGAGAAAACCATTTCAAATTCCATGTGAAGTTTGCAACAAGTCTTATTTAGGACAAAGGAACATTTAGCAATAAAATGCACTTATTAGCCTTATCACCTAGAGAGGGTGGTGGGCAGCCGTCCTATGCCTTAGGGCTGTCAGTTGGGGTCTTGGGGGGATCTGAGGACCTGGGTTCCTGGTGGTCTCTTGGGTTTTTGGGGTGGGTGGATGCTGTCTTGCGGCTTAGGATCCCCTGGTTGGGCCCAGTGCAGACTACTCGGGCATGGGCTTCAGGGCCTGAGCCCTGGGGTCCAGGTGCGGCCTCAATGCCACCGGGTATGCCCTTCTCCCGGTGTCTGGGGGGGGCCGGGTCGCCTTGGGCATGCTGTGGTGGGGGTGGGACCATGTGGGTGGTGGTGGGTCTGTTCCCAGACTGTTGTGATTGAAGTAGATTGGGTGAGTGTTGGGGGGCTTCCTTTGTGACCCGGGTCGGGTCCAGTTGTCTCTACAGTGGTCTTCCTGGTCTCTGTGCTCCGGGATGTCCACTGGTGGACTGGGTCTGAGGTCCTCTTTGCCCCCTCCAGATTACTGGTGCGGGGCCGGTTGCAGCACCCCCAATGCATGTCTGTGCTCCTTTGCAGGTGCTTCTACATGTTTTTTCTTGGCTTTGCAGACATTTTTTGTCTTCTACAGATACAGCAGTTGATTGTATTTGTATTCCTTTTTTGTATTTTTTCTCTTTTCTTTTTTCTTTCTCTTCCCCTCCCCACCTTTCATGTTTGGCATTACTAATCTTACTTTTGTAATTAAAATAAATCTTAAAAAAAAAAATTCTCTGGTTGAACTAGACCAGAATCTAACTTTTTTTTTTAAGAAAAACAATACTGATGGTCACCCTTAACCACCATCCCTAGAACAAAACATACAGATCAAAGTTCAGTTCACACAGATAAAAAGCACAATAGAATCTCTTCTTAACGTCAGATATAATTCACTGCCACTGAAAATCTTAAATGATAATAAAAAGAAAGAATCACAGGCAGAGATAATTTTATACCCAAGAGAAATAATGGTGAAATCGATAACATCTTTCACCTGTTAAATAATGTGTGATCATGATAACATGTAGAAAGTGGAAAATACCAGGTGCAGTGAAACTTTTATTCAGACAGCAAGAAGAGTATTACACTGGACTTCAAAATCATAAAGATACATTCAGATTCCTGTGAAAAAATCTTCTTCTGCTTTTAAAAAGTCCAGAATATTGCAAATTGTAGTTACTAACTAAACCAAGCAAGAATTTGTTATGTACTGTAAAGTGAAATTACACTCCTCAATGTTCCATAATAAAACACATTTTTATATGACCAAAAATAACTTCACAGCAGGTTAACAATTGAAAAAAGAACACTTTCTCTTTAATATCTGTCCAAATAACTATGAACAGGTACCTCTCGCACATTGCTATGGTAGCTTAAATTGGGCTTACCCTGCTCACTGCAATAATAAACCCTTTTAACATTCTCATCAGTAAGCTAACAGTAGGTAAACGGTAAAATGTCATTCATAAGCAGAATGTTCTCTGCAAAGCTATTGGTGGGAAGTGTATCCAAGTAGGTTTCTGCTTCATTTTTTTGGAAATTCAGTGTGTTTTGGTTAAACCAGAAGAAGGAAGCTGCTACGTTAACGGTTAGAAGTCCTTGTTTGAGCATCACTCCCTAATGCAGCCGTTTTTCCTAATTTTGCTCACAGTTTAACATGAATAATGGAAGCATGATGGCTAGGGGTGTCCTGATACAAACTTTTCATTTCTGATACGATACAGATATTGTGGCTTTGAGAATTGGCCTATACCGATATATTGACCCGATATGATATAAGAAAAAGCTTGACGTTATTATTGCTGAAATAGGGAACAGAAGTTAACGACTAAAGGTATGAAAGCAACCGACGCATAATAAATTAATCAATGAGCCACAGAAAATTTTAACATAGAGTTTCTATTTGCGGGGTTTCTATTTGCATGAAAATATCTGAAATTGTAGATGCTGGCAGATAAAATCTGATATTGGTTTTTATTTGACCGTGATCCAATATCAATATCGGATCGGCACATCCCTAATATGGCTGACAGTATGTGTTCCTTCTTCTAAAGCATGTCTTCAGCCCTCATTCTCAGAGACTGCAGGATGTTCTATCCTACGACATGTGAACATTGGGCTTTGTGCTCTTATACAACATGCCATTTGCATCACTTTACAGTTGCACAATGGTTGAAGCCAAGTAAGAACCTCTTCTCTCACTGAAAGATGTTGAGTTCAGATCCAAAGGGCCTGGGGCCAAACTCATCACAGAGAGTGTTCTGGATAAGGTTATAAGAATAGCAGAGTCAGCAGCTTCACTGGTGTCTTTCTTGGGAGGTAATGTCACTCGGTTAGAAATTCACAAAATAGAAGATAACAGAATTTTGCTGTGTGTCATTTGGAAAAGCAGCCTTCGAAAGAGCTTCTTCCTTTTTTTCAGTCACCCTGGCAACAAGATTTAAGGTGTTAGCCTTGTGCCATCTGTGAGATCTCAGTGGTGACAAAATCTTCTGCAAAGCAACTGAATGCTTTCACAAAATTTAGCAGCGTTGTCTATCCCTGTGCAAAACCAAAAATGCATGCCTTGATGGCTGCAAATGTAATCCTATGAATGAACGATGACACCTGTTGGGAGATGAAGGAAACACGTCCTTTAATAAATGCAGTGAGCTCCACTTGGGTGGATGCACTAAGTGGATGCATTAAATCTCTCTTCGTTCATCAGTCAGTCGCAGAAATCTTGGATGCTTGAACTTAACATGTCGCTTCAAATTTCAAGTGAGTAAGGCAGATATAAGTTTGTTAAGACCCAGTGGGCACATTTTACAAAAAAAAAAATGGTTGTTTTTAAATGAATGCAAATATGAACTGTGCTTGTCATTCATTCATTCAAGCTGTGCTCTTGTTTATGTTCATCACTTGAAAATCCGTTCATTTCACCGTTCACATTATGATCGCATTCAGTAAGCAATGTTCATTGAACGTGTTCATGCACAACACTGAAAACATGGCTGTGGTAGTATTATGCTGTGGGAGTGCTTTTCAATAGCTGAGACAGAAAAGCAAGTCAAAACAGGGTAAGATGGACAGAGCTAAATATAGCGCATCTAAAAATCAACAACAAAAACTTAACATTGCAAAGAACTTGAGCTTGACATAGATTCACTATCCAACTGGATAAAGATCCTACTCATGCACTGAATAGATTTAATCAAAATATTCCATTCGTTGGAATGATCCGGTCAAAGTCCAGACTAAATATAGTTCAGAATCTGTTATAATACATTCAAGGTAACATTCTACATCCAGTTTGACTGAGATTAGCTCTTTTAAATAAGCATAGATGTCAATCTCTAAATGTGCAAAGCCGGTAGGGACAGGGTCTTTGAAAAGAGCTGCTGCTGTGAATGGAGATATTTTGTCCTTATCATTTAATTTGGAAATTAGGAAACACTCTTTGTTGGTCCAGTCGCACAAAATCCCAATACAATGCAAAGCAGTTTTACATCTTCAAGGAATATGCAACAAGTAAATGACTATGACTTTGTAAATCACGTTGTCATTCATACTATGTTGTGTTATTTGCAGATTGAAAGCATGAAGAAATACATTGACCGTCATACAGAGTATGTAGAGTCCGATGAGGTCTTGACCAAGAAGACTAAGGAGGTGGAGGAACTGAAGAAGAAAATGGTGAGGTCGTTTTCTGTTCTAAACCAATGGTTTTATTTGTGCGGAAACCTGAACACGAACATAGGGGTTCTAAGTACATACAATACAGAAGCATGCCCGTTTACCTTAAGCTGCCAAAAAGTAATGAAACTTATTTTTTTTTAACCTTTTACTTCTTTTGGAAATGTTGCATCTAGCATCTCTAGCAGTACACACACTAGAGTGCAGGGTGAAGTAAAACATTTACCAGTTTATTTATACTGTATCCTGTAACACCAACAAAAAAGCTCTAGGCCGGGCTTCTTTGTGTGCCTTTCTTTTTATCACAATTCCTCTTTTTCCTCCTCACCTCATGTTTAATTCATTCTCCATGTTATTTGATACTAACCACAGAGGACAGTGCAAGTATTAGCAGGAAGAGTCTGAAAGTCTCCTTGCTAACTTTATATGCTAAATATGTTAAGGGATACATGTTTTCATCTCAGGCTGGATGGGATATCAACTATAGAATGGATTAATAAATCTCATGTTTGTTTCCATACCAAATAAGGGCTGCTGCGCTTATCTCTAGCCTGTATTGCGTCTTGATATCTTTTAATTTAAAGGTTTGCATATCTAAAAACTGAAAATAAAAATAATAATAAGCAGTAGCTATTAGCATCTAAAGTGTGATTGATAACATATTGGCATAAAGAATATTGTTTTATACTGTTGGAAATCTGTTGGAGAAAATATATATTTTGTTTCTTTAAAGTCAGCCAATCAACAAAATAACAGCAAACAAGAGATAATAGCAGAACAAGCTGTTTAGCTTTAATACATTTTTTATTGAGTCACAGCCCTTCAACTCTGCTGTTCATCCAATTTCTTACAGTTTTGTCTCTATTTGAGACAAAATATACTAATCCAACTATGATCAGTTTCCCAATAAAGAATAATTTGCTTAACACAGAGTTCTTTGCTTTTTTAATTTACCTGTTTCATATCTTGTTTTTTTGGTCAGCGAAATGTAGGTAATCTATGAGATTTGTTGGAGATACATTAAACAATTTGTCTCACGGATGCCATATTTAATTTTCCTCCAATCTTTGAAACTCATTGTCATCAATTCTTTTTCAACTCTTGTTGTGTTGGCAGGAACCTGATAAACCAGCCATGCTGCTGACAGACAATATAGATCCGCACAAGGAGCACAATGATTTCGTACAGAGGGAAGAAAGGATCTTAAGGAGCCTTAGCAGTTGGCCCACTGCTGAAGAGCCATAAAAAAGCAGAATACCTGACACCAGCAACTTTACAGAAAAACTTCACAACAAAACTTGTTGATTTTCAGTTAGCTATGTTGTATGAAAATTGTACTGAAATTTAATGTTAATGTTTATGTCCAATAACATTTTTTTTCCACAAAGCATTACTCAGTCCTGAATTTTTTCAACCACCTGTAAAGAGGTAATAGGTTGTCATAGTTTGCCTCTTCTTTGCTGGGAGGCATCAGCGTTTTAGAGCGGAAATAACTCCCACCAAAGCCACTCCAGTCACCAGTGTATCTGTTGCTGGGGCTGTCCAGACGTCCCGGGTGTGGGTCGTAAGACACCTGCTTTCTCTGCTTTGCAATTACTTTTTCTTTTAGCTTGGCCTTTTCCATAATAAACAAGTTTATTGGCTTTAAATCATATTCTTGTTATGTATAATAGTTTGAGACTACCAAAAAAAGCCGATGAATATTCCCAGAAACCATGCTTCAACTTTGCATTTCCACTTTTATTTAAAAGGGAAGTCTTTCCTTAATTCCTTAAAACTGTATCTACTTTTGTGATGGTGGATATCGCTAAGAGATCATGCAGTATGATGCAGTGGGTCTTTCTTCTTTTCTCTGTTTCTATTAGTTTTGCTCCTACGATAGTACAAAAAGGAGAGCAGCAAACATTTAGTCCCAGATGGACAGCCGGTGTCCTGACAGAAAAGAAAATGCAAAGAAGAGAGGGGGGTTTGCAGGTCAAACACTGCATAATGTAGGGGCAGCTGTCTATTGGCAAGTTTTCACACTGTTTTCAAGATTGCTCAAAAGGAAGGGGAGAGCACAAGGGTTGACAGAATCAATGAACGCCACAAGCACAGACTCTGGGGAAGCGGGGGTAACAGAGAGGGAACAGCTCTGCAGAGAGCTGGCCTCTACTTCACTCTGGCCATGACTCATTCACGTGGACGGCCCTGTCACTGAGCGGTCTCAGAAAGGAGGAGGGCGAGGAATGGGCTGATGTGTGGGTGCACAGAGACAGGCGTCCATATGGCCCCTGAGGCACCAACGAGGTCCTGGTGACAAAAGGAGCCAGCGCTCTCCAGTTGTCTCCTCTTCAAACCTCTCTGGGAAATCTGTTTTCAGAGTGCCTCTCACTTTCTCTGTGGAGCAGCTCAGGAATGTTATGCCTGCAATCCTACACTCACCAACTAGTTATTGTTTTGATGGCTGATGCACAGAATCTCATGTAATACCCTGGGCCTTTTTAAAGCATAAACTCTAATACAAGAATGTTGAAGAGGGTCTTGGGCTGAACACCTTTTAATGTTTTGGACAATGGACAGCAGCACAGCATTAACCCAGTAACTGCCTCTGGCATAAGGGGGACATTCATGATGTGAGATTTTCCTCAGTTGACTTCTTCATCCAAGTCTAAGAGATTTCCCAAACATAAAAAGAGATCTGTAACTAAAGGGGCTGTCAATACAGAATGGATTGCCTGGGGTTCAATTTTTATCCTCGGCTCTTCAAAGTTTCCATGCAAAATCCTGGGAAACAATGAAAGCAGGTGCTGTGTAGGAGGAGCTGTAAATCTGGCTTGGCGAATTAAGCCATTGCCTTGGTATTGTTCTGGCTGGCCTCTTAGCAGCTCCTGCTGGGGTGGGTGTTAGGTGGGGTGTTTTCTACTTCCACAAATCTCTCAACATGGGGCACCCTGCCCATTTAACACATGGTCATCCAAGCTGGAGCCCAGCTGCAGAGAGAGGACAGAGAAAAGTGTCACACAAGACAATAACAAGAAAATCTGACTAATTTAAAATCAAAGAACTGCTTAATTATGTTTTTTTTTTTTATTTCAAACATCTACTTTCTATAAAAAGAAAACAAATATTTTAAGGGTTATTCATTTTAACATGTCTTAGTTACTACAAAATAATTTCATCAGGCTTTGATTCATTGCTGTAAAGCAGCAAGTTTTTTCTTGTTGGAGCCTCTGTGAGGTAGGTGGTAGGTTTCATTATTTGACCTTTGACCTCATAAGAGATCAGGTGGCCAAGACACTGCTGTGGAATGTTACCCCCTTGACTCCCTTTCATTTTCTAATTGAAAGTTTGGAGTTTTCTCTTAGGCAACATGTCAAAGAAGAGGTTACTTTATCGCCATTGTGCAGAATTCAACAAAATTTCCTTTTGCAGCATCACTTTTAGAATCATAGTTAGAAATATTGAAAGTATATCATTGCAATATTCATACAAAAATATTTTTGAAGACAATAGTGTGTGTTTGCTCCATCAGAGTGAGGACCATTTTCCAATTTAATCATGAAACCGAGGAGCTGTTTGCCAAGGGTTAGGTTTAGGGCTGAGGTGTGAACTAGTTTTATGGTTAGGGCATAGAAAGAGTGACAGATGACTGAAAATAAAGGGAAGTCAATAGTCTGCATATAGTCCTCGCTACCTATAATCAAATGGGCATGGGTGTGTGTTTCTATAAATGTGTGTTCCTATTTTTTTTTCATAGTCCTGGGAAAACGGTTTGTTTAGGTCTGTCGGTGACTCTGAGTCTGCCAGAGGGAATGATGAAGAAAATAGGGTCCTGAGTTGGTTGGGTCGTCTTAATTCCTCGTGGCTCAACAGACTAGACGGCTCCTGTAGACCTCCTCTAGGTGTTTAATTTGGAAGGCAATGATCCACCAAGCAGAAAAGCTGCAGTTGATTTCAGCTTTTCTTTTCTCATATGCAGTGCAACTGGCATACCACGCCACACCTCTGCACAGTCAGGATGTTTTCTATTGGTAAAGGTCTTTAAACAAAGGTGAAGGGAATTTGGTCCTTCACAAAGAAAAGACTTGCTTGGCCCTTTAGATAATATGGGTTTTGGTCACAGTCGACTACAATCTCTGAGCTGTGCAGTCCCAGAAAACTGAATTCTGTGTCCTGCTCTACTTTTTCACTGTTGATGCTCAGGCCTAAGTGTATTGTGGTCCTTAACTTCTAAATATAGGCAATGGTTTCGTTTGTCTTGTTCAAGAATGAAAGAATCAAGAGTTTTTTTTTTTTACTTTCATTATGTTAGAATGTATTTTGAAGACAGTGTGATCCAAAGAAAATATAAGACAAGGACATAAATAAAAAAATAAAAAACGAAACAATGAAGAACAAGGACATACGTACATGGAATGTTACATCTACTATTTAAAATGAACATAAAGTGCAGTTTATGCCCGGAAGTCTACAAAATGGGCTGGAAGTCCATCCATCCATTCTCTCCTGCTTAGTCCTATAAGGGTAGCGGTGGGGCCGGTGCCTATCTCTAACACTCTGTGTGAGAGGCAGGGTAGACTCTGCACAGGTCAAAAGTCTGTCACAGGGAGACACAGAACCATGCAAACACACTTATAGCTAAGGGCAATTTAGAGAAGCCAATTAACCTAAAAGTTGTGTTTTTGGGCTGTGGGAGGAAGCCGGAGTACCCAGGGAGAACCCACACATGCACAGGGAGAACATGCAATCTCCATGCAGAAAGACCCCAGGCCAAGAATAGAACCCAGAACCTTCTTTCTGCAAGGTAACAGTGAAACCCTCTGTACCACTGTGCAGCCCTATGGGAAATATTGCCCTATCTAGTAAATACTGGAACGAGATTGTTCAAGTAATTTATCTACAATGGCTTTTAAGGATTGCATATCTCATTTTAAAACACCTTTTTTGTGATGTAAACAGACTATTAGAAAGCCATTTAAACTGTTACTGTAATATAACATCTCTCCTGTGCAAAAGTTCTCTAGCTCTAGGAAACTACCTCTTTTGGTGACTCTACTGATGTTCTGCCAAACTTCATTCTGGACTCTGCTGTTCTTAGACATTAATCTCCTCCCTGTGAAGCAATCCTTTTGTTGATTTTTATATTAGCTTAAAATAACCCTGATGCCTAAAGAATAAAAAATTTTTTCACCTTCAACTTACTAGCAGACAGGTGAAGTTTTTCTGTCAACACTGATTGGTAACTATGAGCGTTAATGATTTTGCTTACCTAGGCAAAATGGTCATTGTTTCTGTCAGAAGAAGGATAAATACAGAGTACGTACTACCATATTTCCCATTAGGTGTTGTGTTCTATTAGGGATCTGCTGAATTTTGCCTAACCAGACTTTTTAGCCTAAAGTTTAAAGTTGGCTTTAATTAGACCTCAGCTCATTCTGTTACATGGCTGAGAGATTTTATTAAAGTAGCATGTTATGTGAAAGAGAAAGCTGTTATCTCTCAGTCCTACTTTTAGATGTATGTGAAACACAGATGATTTTCTTGTTAATACAACCTGTACTAAACAATAAATCCTGCAGCTCTTAAGTGTTAATGTCAGCAATAACACCAGCCTCATCTATAAAGAAAATCTAAAAGAAGAGCATGCCTAAAATAGCCCCTGGTAAAAGACTGTCCATGAACAACACAAGCCAAGTTTTCTTTGTCTTTACCAATAAGTCATTCATTTAAAATTTCATTAAAAAGTTATCAGCTCAAAGCAAGACGTTAGGGATAGAGAAAAACAACATCACTGTTTTTATGGTTTTTATCACAGAAAGCCTGCAGGAACATCTGCAAAGTGAACATTTATCTACGTATTTCTATCATTCTCCACCTATCTAGTTCACAACCAAATAGCAGAACGTTTTTAAGGACGTCCTTTCAATAATCACTTTTTAAAACTTTTTTTTACCAAATATATGAAAATAATCTTTTTTATTTACATATTTGGGTTGTTGTCGACGGGTCACAAGCCCTTTAAGTGTTTTTTTTTTTTTTTACTGCTTTTAGATGTTTTACTCTGAGATTAAATAAATCAAAGTGATTCCAATGCATTTATCTTATAAATACGTCTAGAGCTCATGGTCAGCATCAACAAAGTTTTCCCTATTGACAGCTGAAGAGTGCTCTGCTGAAAACAGGGAGGTGATCATTTAAATTAAAATATGATCTGTATCGTCCTACCTTCTCCACATATCTTTTTATTCTCTTTCTACTTAAATCAGCTTGGTGCTTGAGGATCAGCTCAGAGGAAACATTTTTAACTAAAAGTCCACCACCTGCAAGTTAATAAACCAAGTTGGGCCCAAAATCTTCTCATTAAATCTGAGCACAGCAGCTGTCAAGGCCCCTTTTCCGTCTCACCTTTCACATTCTTCTTTCCTTTCCAGCAGAGAAAACCCTCATCCTGTCCTCAAGCTCAAAGGGAGAATGCTCTTTTCTGGAGGACTGGGAGGGGGAGAGGTGATGAGCAGCTTACTTTAAGGAGGGATTAGCTTTATTAAAATGAAATGGTCTAGTCCTGAGTGACAGAGCAATGGTGAAGCAGAGAAGAGGTCTGTATGACAGAGGAGAGCGCCTACGTTATGTGAGGGTCAGTTCCTGAGGATCTGAAGCACCGCTGTTGTGTGCTCTCCTTCCCTCTATCCCCCACTTTCACTTCTCTTTCTTTCTCTCTTCATCTTCTTTTTCAGTTTTTTTCCTTTTCATCTTTTCTGTCCTCTCATCATCGCTGGGGTTCAGAACAGACAGATATGTCAGCACTGTGTCAAGAGATCTGCCCCCAGGGCCTCAGATGGGCTGCCAAGTACAGGGGCAGGACTGCAGGGGGAACAGAAACACACCAGAAATCCTGAGTCTTTGGTACCATGTGTTTAGTAGCTCTAATATGGACAGGCACTGATCTGAGGAATGTGTACCCAGGTCACTTCATCTAAGGTTCTCAAGGAAAAAGAAGGAGGGTAACCATGTCTTAATATAACTGTGTAGTGTTAACTGCTTCATGTTATTATACACCTTTAAGCACATAAAAGGATGTAACTATAAAAGGAAATATTTTGTATGTGTTTTCCCTATGTAAACATATCACCAGAATGATTGACAATAAGGAGGACCACTTATTTTGACTATCACTGTTTTCATACATTTGAGACTGAAAAACTGTAGTAACTCTTTGCGGAATAAATAGTTCTAATCAAAGTTAAATGCATAAAAGCAAAGTTAAGCGCTTATTCATTCCTCCCTGATGGAATGCACCATAAACTACAGTTCAAGAAATACACAATATATGTGTAAATATATTTCAATGATATATTAATGGAAAATTCAAAAAGTATTAGAGAAATCTATTTCTGTAAAAATACACAAATAGATTTTTCTTCTTCATTTGTCACAGATTTACTGGGCTTAACACTTAATTCAACCTGAGGTCACTATCATACTGTTTCTTTTCTTGTGCTTTACTGTATGTTTGCATCTAAAAACACATTCACAGCTTTTGTGTGGAAGTGCATTTTGCTGAGCATTGACATCTAATCCTGTCAATAGTGATGTAGTCAAGATCCCACCAACTGAGATCAAGGTGTGGCGTTGACTCCATCACTACCTATCATGTTTTTGAAGTATACGGGAACTTTTAGTGTACCCTTTACATTGTAGATCTTTTTTGAGAAGTTATTCTTACTTTGCCACTACAGTACTGTTTTGGTTTATTTTATTCTTTATTTCTAAATTGGAGCTTCAATTTAAAATTTCTATTGCAACCATCCACAGACAGTAAAAAATAGAGTGAAATGGTGGAAAAAATCCACAGTCTTTGGTCCTGAGTCCTCTTTGTATATATATATATATATATATATATATATATAAAAAAGCCCTTAACTTTGGATGTAAGGACACCATTTAGCTGCACTGAACTTTAGAAAAGCATTCCTCAGCCAAAGAAGCACATTGTTCCAGGGATTCTGTGACAGGCGGATTGGTTTGTGAGGTATGAGCAGGTTATATAAGCCATGTATCTCATTTCAAAACAGCCTCTCAAAGGGTTGCTCAACAATATGTTAGTTCAGGAGCTCCATCTGCCTTGTTTGTGATCAGGAAAGGTACTCATGATCAGATTTAGGAACTTTGGTTTTTACGTCTCCTTTTAGCAAAATACATTTTCATAATCCAGTATTTCATAATGTATTAATAAGTACAATTTACAATTCTTCTTTAATAATTCCCTTTAAAAGGTGCAATTAGAAACTACCTTTCAAATTGCATGATTTAAATGTTAATTTCTTTTTCAGTGACTCTGTAGGTCCTCAATACATAACATGTTAATCAACAAGTACTGTATTCTTTAGACAATGAATCTCAAACTGATTTCTAACATCAAAATATTTTTTTTTGTGATTTCCTACATGATCTCTTATATTCTTCCCATCACACAGCAGGGGAAAAAAGAAACATACCTAAACAAAGTCTCCATGTTGTGTGGCTTGTCGTTTGACATGCAACCACTATCCGGACTTAAAGGTCAGCAGAGATTAACAGAGAGGATGAGGAGCTAGAGGAGAGGGTCTCTTTCACATACAGGTGGCTCTACAGGATGTTTATCTCACCAGACTCATATCACTTCTCTTCCAAATTAGAGTTCAGTTCATGTCAGACCCTCTGATATTTAAATGGGTGACCCTAATAATCCAAAGAGGCTCTGTATGTTCAGTTTGCTGTTGAGTTCAGTGAGGGTTTCACTCTTCCTTTTACAGGAATCCAGGGTGAAGCTTTTTGAGCTGGAGAACTGTTTGAAGCCAACACTTTTCCAGATGTTTAAAGATTTAAAAAAGGCAAAGAATGAATATTTCAGCTGGATTGGATTCATCTCTGTTCAGGCCTCACAAACGAACCAAAAATAACTTTTAAACTGACACGTAAAATTTTCTTAGTGTGAAAGATTATACACACGACAAGACCGCCAGTGGAATTTCTGGCTCTGTCTTCACATAAATTCCAGACAGGACGTGTTTCTAGAGAATGGACATGTGGGAATTTAAACAGGGCTGCTCAGTGTAGACAGATATGTGTACATTCTGTATCCTCAAACTTTCTCATACCTGCTCAGCGCAGTCGTAAAAACATGATATGAACCCTCTGAAGTGACATCAAACACGCCTGAAAACCATTTAGCGCTGAAAGGCCTCTGGCAGCTCCGACTTCTCATGCTATTTGCCAGAGATCGGTATCACCTCAGACACAGCCATGAAAGCAACCTCATTATTGCACTTTTTTTTAATTTGCAATTGCATTTTTAAATCGTTTAAATATATCATTTGGGTTTTCCTGTTCCTAAGATTAGAATTTGTTCCAGAGCTTCAATAAATTAATTTAGCTTGATAGTTAGAATGCATCTGCATGATGGGAATGTCCCTGAAGCCAGAATTCATTCTGGGAGATTCCCACAGGCCAACATGGGCAATTCCCCATTTCCAATTTGTCCACAGGGTCCTGAATTTAGAGTGTAGTATTTCCCCAGCTCACCAAAGAACATAAAATATTTTTTTCTTTTTTAATTAATGATCATCCTTCGTCTTTAATTTCTTTAATCAAACATAGACGTGTTAAAACCATTTGAACAAAGTTTTGTTTCAATCCACTGGCATTTTTACAAGCAGGAAACGTAGATGTGTATGTTTTCTAAAAGTATTTTCCTAATGAGCGACTTCTAGGTTTGGACTGACTGTATGAATGGAAAGCAAAGACATCAATAAAATCTTTTCCTTCTGTCTATTCTGTTTCCATGCTGCTATTTCATAGTAGATTCACTGAAACCAATGCTATATAAAATATAACTAAAACCAAACCCCTTAATCTTTATGCAACATCTTTATAGAGAAACTGAGTAATACCAATAACAATCAAAAAACAATACTTATCCATGGTGCAGATTCACGTGGACCAATTGATATACAGGACTTTAAATGATTAAGGTTTATGAGTTGTGTAAATGTATTCTTTCCAGAATCAGAACAGAGATACGAACACGCCTGTGTTTTGGTCTTCCTGTTTGCCTGACAGAGACATTTGCTTACCTTTCATTCCTTACTGCAAAAACTATCTAGAAATTAAGTAAATTTTCCCCTGATTTGAGTATTTATATAAGATGATTTGCCAATGAAAGGAGTATATTTACTCTCTAAATAGATAATTAGAAAATATGCACTTGAAATAAGATAATGCAATTGTTTTTTTCTTATTTTACATGTAAATTGTCTTGCTACATTGGCAAAGTGTTTCAATTACCTCCTCAATTCAGGAAAAAATGCACTTATTTTAAGAAAAAGGACTTAGATTTACATTGTTTGCAGCTCTTTCACAGCTAAGAGGGTCACTAGAAACAATTTCAATAAACAAAGAGACAAAGTAGTCCTTGAGTAATCAGATGTGTACTGGACAGGCCAATCATAAGAGCCAGGGTGTATCTACAGTACCACGCAAAACACAAAAACACATCATCAGTGATCGACAGGCTTTCAGGCACCTACAGGCCAACCTGGCAGGAGTAGATCTGATTTGCTCCACGCCTCATCGACAACAAACACATGTAGAACACATGAAAACAAACAATATGCAAAGATAACAGCAGACCTAGCAGTCGTAACTTAAGTTTCACATTTTAAATACCCAGATGGCCTACCAAAGATTTTCATACTTACTGTTTCAGTCTTTTAGACAAGTATATTTACTTATAAATAAGAGTAATTTAAGTACTCTGACATCTGTGGTACTTACACACAAGCTCAATAGCAAGCAAATAGGACTCTTTAGATGAAGGAGATGTGAGTAGGCCATCGCCATGATACTGGAGGTGCTGTTTGGATAGTGCTGGGAGTAAAGCAGGAGCTACGAAAAGGAGCCTGATGCTTCCTATCATAACACCTTTAGCATAGGAATCTCATAACATTCCTATTTAGTGCTAAGTAGCTACCGGTAATAGAAATCCCACAATCCTTTGTGTGTCATAATATATAAGCACAGTCCACCACCTTGAAATGAAGAAATTAGCTTTAAACATTAAAATGTACGCAGCTTCATATCTTTTAGTCTGTATAATGGAGAGCTTCAGTTGTGTACTACATTTTTACATCTTGATTTTGGTTGTTTTTTTTCCCTGAAGGCTTGACTATTATCAATGTGTGTTCCATAGGGTAATTATGTCCAGAAAGATAAAGACAGATCCTAGATAAAGCATAATAAAGTATAATTGAATTGAATCCTAGTATGAAGCAGCTTAGACACTAATCTTCAGGCAGGCGTTACGTAGCGCAATCTGCAAAAACAAGCAGCAACAAAAAATATATCTTTCCGAATGTATGTCTCTAATAAACAATACAGCTTTGGAAATAAATAGGAATGTTTTAACTAACACAAAAATAAATATATGTAAATGTACATACCGCTGCTTATCCTGTTTTATTTCCCAAAAAGCTTCTTTTTTTGTGTGTGCAACAAACTTGGCCAAAAGTGTTTATTCTGATATGATTTCCAAAAACTCATAATTCAAAAACAAATTCAACATAAATGCTTATTTATTTTTATTTTTTTTTTTACTTTATTTCTGATCGTTTTTGACTACATGTCACTTTCCAACAATTGGAAGCATTCTAATAATTAACAGTATACTTGAGGTAAATCAGAATGCCTATTTTAATTAGATCACATTATTGTTTGCAGAAATAGGAAACATTTTAAAATGTGAAAATTAAAAGAATATCTGTTTGCATGTTGCAGTTTGTCTCTTTGTCCTTTATTGTCAGGAAATGGCTATAAGCAATCAGCAGCTCATCTACAGTTTGAGTAATAATTAGAAGGCTAGATAGAAAAAAAAGTAAATGTCGCTTTTGTTCCTTTTTCTAAGTCTAAATAAGAGCCCCACTCTGGAAACACTACATAAGAAAATCATTTTTATCATGCCTGTTTGCAAGGTCTTGATATCATATACTTTTTTCACCCTTTTAATCTTGTATATTCATTATTTTCATTATATTAACAGGTTTGAATTTACTGTAAAAGACACGTCATCATTTAGAACATAAAAATATGCAGCATAGTTAAAGGACACGCAGCACTCAAGCATCCATGTAAAATAATATCTTTATTATGATCATATTTTTCTCCGGATCAATACAAAGAATATCAGTTTAGTTTGGAGGCGCCGTCAGTGTTGCATTTTCTTCTCAAAAGGACAAAGAGGACGAGACAGAGACAAATATCGAACATATAATGCAGCACAGGATAGCTACATTTGTAAGTTAGTTCGGCTTAAATGTTTCTTGAATTACAATCTGTATGTTTTAAACAAAAGTACTCAAATACACAACTGATCTTGAAAGTGTGGTTTATTTGCATGCAGATGGTGTAAAAGCAAACCCTACATAGGAGGTCTTATAAGATCCCCCAAATAGGGTAGCATGCAACTAGGATGGTTAGAGCTGTATACATCCACTAAAACCCCACTTTAAAGGTTTAGGTCAAATTTTTTTTTGTACTTTTGCCTGCAACCTAAATGGTCAACATTATAGAAAAATTTATTTGGTTGGCATTTTTCCTAATTATTCATGTCAATGCTGTTAGGTTTATATAGAAGATATTTCAGGCTGTAACAGTAAGCTGATTAACTTCCATTTTTCAACAATATTATTTGTTTTGTTTTTGTTTTTTACACAGTACACAAAAAAATAGAAAATGCCTGTGACCCTAAGTATTGTTGGTAATCAATTTGTTCTGATTAAGTCACATTTACTATATATATCTATATCTAT
>NW_015150696.1:548286-604757 GCF_000732505.1 Cyprinodon variegatus
ATATATATATATATGTAGTAATAATGTCACTTTTTGACTATGCTACTATAATTTTACTATTTTAAAATATGTGCATCAGATCGAATCAATCTGCCTCATTGTCCTTTGGATGAAAATTTAATGCAATCATCAGTTCGTCGAAGTAACAAGTGTTCAAACAAATATGCTTGTATAATAAAATAGTCTTATTTTACACATAAATATGAAATTTAATGGCAGATGAGAAAGAGCCTTGCTTACGTTGGTAAAGCTTTTGACCATGCAACGTTCAGTACCATAAAAACAAAACAAAATAAACACACCAAGGGCACAGATTATCTCAAATATGTACACAAAATAACAATACCATTAGCTCGATCTTGTATTTTACAGCTAAAGTTGTACCATCAGTCCAGCACATTAAGATGTGTACAGGTAGCTCAAAGGGAGATTTAGGTTACTGACTGTCATAAACACTACAAGGTCATCAGAAGTTTTATGTTGTTGTTTGTTTAATACACCATTCAAATATAGGATGAAAAAATAATATACTCCAAGATTTTTAATAATTATATACATATCCATATAGATTAAATACTGATCATTCTGAATCCCTGGATTGCTGAAAACCTTAGTTGCTTTAGGCAGCAAGGTAACAAACGCCAACACGATAAGGGCTGCTAAATTTCACAACAGAAAAATCATATTATTGTCATCTCTTTAACTATTTAGCTTATTGTCTTGTATTGTGGACAGAGGATCATCCACACATTCATTTTAGCTTGTGTCAGAAAGATTTTTGTTATACCTAAATGAGACCATGTAGCTCAAGTTTTCACACTAAGCTAAAACTAGCATGGCAAAACTATCCTCTCTTACTGCAACTTATTTCTATTTACCAAAAAAATGTGTCCAAATCCCCATCTAATAAGAAATCAATTATATTAAAATAGCTATTATAAGCTTGCTTGACCTTAAACATGAGAGATGTTTAATAAGAAAAACATCATGTTTTTTTCTATTCATCATTAACCATTTTCTCACGTAATACGAATCACAAGTTCTTTTTTTTTATCTCTATAAAGAAGGACGACATCACTTCCTGCCTTATAAGTGCATCATTGTTGTATGATATTTTTATACCTCGACAGAACAATTCTCAGTCGTATTGAGAAGGAAATCAACATTAATAAAAGAAAACGTTTCTCCAAAAACTTAAAACAGGCAGTAAAATATGGCTACACTGGAACAATTTGACAACACCTTAGATTTTGATATTAAGACCGGTTTCTGTTTAGTTATTCATTAATTATTCTCTGCTTATTTAACGTTATTTGAATGATAAACTGAATTTTGCTGCATTGCTTGGCAGCCAAGATCAATTGGAATGTAAGGAATTCACTTGGAATCAGTCTGTATGATTCAAATTAACTATATAAAGTGCCTTGAAAACTATACTGTGAATTGGCGCTTTATGAATAAATCAAATTGAACTATTTTTTTGTTAGATATCTGGGTGTTCAGATCAAATTTGAATGTTGCAACTACATTATCCAGCCAACTTTATTCACTTGCAAAAAGACTGACACTCATTCTAGCACTTGATTCTGAAAGCATCAAGAGTGTAGGAAATTTTTAAGGTGTAGCGCAGCTTAGTGCAAAAGGAGGTGGGTTTTTACCTGCTGCAAATTTTTTTTTTTTTTATTGGAATCCATGATTATGTCCATTAAAGCAGTGCTGTGTAACTTTTAGCCAATAGGGGCGCTAGACCTGTAACTTCCTAATGTAGCACCCTATACTTTTTCTTTTTTTTTTCTGTAAAGGTCCCACTCACCCCTCTAGATTATATCCTACATCCGATAACTAAATATATGTCTGATCAGTAAAGCATTATATCTATTTTGCTGCCAAAAAACTTTTTAGGGTTAGCTCTCATGTTTAAGAGGACTGCTGTAAAGTGGTGCTCTACGTCACATGACTCATTCAATCCTCTCACGTTACATAGGCAAGTTTTTGAGAAGGGCATCAATACATGCTCAGTGCTGCATATTGATTTGAGAAACCATTTAATATATCTCAAAGTAAGCTAATACTTGGGTCAAAACCTGCACAGGACTGTCTTAAATCAGTCCCTCAGAAGATAACATGTTTTCATACAGGGTGGATTATCCTCGACGCACCACCTTCACACAATTAAGGCACCTTTTAAACCCTTGAGGGGTCAATGGATTCTTCTAATAAGAAGAAAAACAACAATAACAAAATGGAACAAACCAGGAATAATACAAACAATTCAAACACGATGGAAGACACGAAAAACCGAGGAAAAAAAACAAAACAAAAAACAATGGAATGCCTGTGGATACGGTAGAAGTTGTAGAAGTGCCCTCGAAGTTTCATTTCTTCTTCTCTCACCTTGTAATTTATTACAGCAGCACCACAAGCCACAAGACTGTGGAAACACTGTGACTATTAGTGAAGCACCTTGATCAGTACAGTAGGTCCTCCCCAAAAACCTCACCTGTGTTTATGAGTCAACAAATGGATATGTATGTGCCTGTATAGTAGTCAGTATCCAACGTTGAGCTTGTTCTTATTGAGCTCTCGCTCCAGGTTGCCTATGAGAGTGTCGATGCTCTCCTGCAGGTCTCTCAGGTTCACCCTGTTGCTCAGAACAGGACTGATGTCCTGGATCTTCATGTAAGCCTGGTAAGTGTGCTCCTTAGGCAACCGAGTCGGCAGGATATGGTTAAACACTGTTTCCTCTGCTTCCTCCTCTTCAGAAGCCTGCCTGTTAATTGAGCTATCACTGTCGCCTTCTTTCTCTCTCTCTTCTTCTTCGCCCTTTTTCACCAACTCCTCTCTTCCAGATTCTTTCT
The DNA here is from genome assembly GCF_000732505.1 of Cyprinodon variegatus. Lineage (NCBI taxonomy): Eukaryota > Metazoa > Chordata > Actinopteri > Cyprinodontiformes > Cyprinodontidae > Cyprinodon > Cyprinodon variegatus. Next base: position 551,145 of record NW_015150696.1, read on the forward strand.
CCAAGACAGGATCACAGAGGATCTTCTCCTCTTCATCTTCTTCAGCTGTGTCCTTCTCCTGAACCTCTTCAACCACCTCCGTATCCTCAGAAGGCACATCATCGTAGTCTGCCTCTTCTTTGCTGGGAGGCAGCAGCATTTCAGAGGGGAAATAACGCTCACCACAGCCACTCCAGTCACCAGCGTATCTGTTGCTGGGGCTGTCCAGGCGTCCCGGTTTGGGTCGTAGAACACCCGCTATCTCTGCTTCGCTGAGGTTTAGAAACTGGGGGCGCTCTTTTCTACGTCTCAAAGGAGGGGCTGACAGAAGGTCGAAGGAGGCCGGAGCCAGAGAGGCTGCAGGGGGCTGAGGGGAGCCTTGTTCATTTGGGTCCACAACTACAGTGAGAGAGACGGAAGAGAAAGTAACTAAATTAGATTCTAACTGAGTTTAAAAAAAATTTAATGACAGATAACATGCCTGATTCGTTTCAATACCCAGAAATCAATGAATTAAAGGCGCAGCTCAATAATTTAATCTATTTCAGTAATTCAATTTATAAAGATAAGCTTCCAAACTCCATAAAAGTAACTTCAATGGGGACAGAAATATCTTGTTTTCTGTTAATTTTAATGATAATGGCTGAGCTGGAAATTCAGTTTCTCAGAATATTTGGATAATTCTTAGCGGTAACTTGGCTTGACTTGTCCAACAGAGGCTGATTAATAGTTTTCATAGAGAGGGTAAGCCATAAAAACAGCTCATTGTTAAAGAAGCAGGTCATTTAATGTATGTTTATGGAAAGTGCAATACAAATGATGGTTAAAAAAAACTGTAAATAAGCAGCTTGGATGATATCTGCCTTTCCTTAAGATGTTTTAGGAGCAAAGATAATTCAAGAATTTGGAAAAGATTAACAAGCAGTGGACGAATACTGGAGTCATTGAACACCAGATGTCACAACTGTTGCTTAAGAGCGGTCTTAAGCCACTCTTGAATGAGAGATGACATCTTATCTGGGGTTAGGAGATAAAAGACTTGACTTTTGTGTAGAGATCCTTTTTTTATCTCAGATTCAATAAAATATTGCATTTAATTATTAAATTCTGATGTTTTCAGAGTCTGGGGAAATGCTGAGACACAGAATCAAAGCAGCTTTAGGTTTTGCGTTGTTTTCATTTTCCCCTTCACTAACCAGCTTAATAGACATGCCAATTTCATGGGACAAAACTACCAATTCCTTGTTTAATAACTGTGCTATAACTGCTTGATTGGTCAGCAACCTCAACTAATCTAAACCCCAACAACAATATGGGGGGTTTGGTCAAGAGCAGGATGAATGACCTAAAATAACACTAAACAGCCCAAGATGGCTATTAACGTAACCTAGGCTCCAAAACAACTAAGGCTGATCTTATCCAAGCCATGTTGCAAAGATGTTTCGATTCATGAAAAAAAGGCTCAACCAAATACAGAGTTCTCTTACGTCACAGTCAAAATTTCTGCATCAACAATCGTTTTTATTGCTTTTATGTAATATTTAATCTTTTTTTATGAACCGTTATCCATTATCATTGAAATGAACAGAAATAAAAACAGAAAATAAAACAGTGTGTTTATAAGTTGAATTACTGAAACAAACCTAAGTCAATTTTTCAATCACATTCTAATGTATTGAGATGACCAAGTACGGGCCTGGAATTAGTCTGCCGTTATTTGATTAGACACAGTTTTTAGAAAGCCCTGTCAGACATGCAAAGAAATAGTGATTAAGATCTTACAGAAAATCTTATTTAGCCTGATTCATAATGGAACTGATTTAAGACAATAATCAGAAATCATAAAAAAATAATAAGGATTTAGAGGGAAAAGGCTTAGCTTTGTGTCCAATATGGTTCCTTACATACTGCTGCCTAGTGTGTTGCCTTCCTTTATTTCAATGCAAATAAGGCAAAAGTACTTCAGCTTTAATTGATTTTTTTTCCCAAAAAGTTAAAAAAAAAGAAGAAAACTTGGTTTAACTTTAAAAAAAATAAATAATGAATTTTCTTGATTTTGCACTAAAAAAAACATCCAGAGCAAAATTAAAACAAATCAAAAAACTTCTATAAAGTCTAATTTTGTTTATGATGAAAAAATATGGCATTGAGGAACAGTTTACAACAGTTTAAAGGTATCTGAGCAGAAATATTATAAAGTGAAGGAACATGCCAACTCGGGCGCATGCTGAAATCACACCACCACACGCTGTGATTTTGTTCCCAGCCAATCGTACCGTTTAACCGCAGTTGAGCTAAACTTAAAAATTGACCAAAGCGATCCCCATTTGGTGGTTATAGAAAAAAAAATATATAAGGTGAGGGAAGAGTGAGCGATCACACACAGCTAGCTCAGTGTGATTACCTGTCTGTCTTTTTCTCAGTGTACCCATTTCTTACGGTCTTGAAAAGGAACAAAATACAGTTAGGACCAAAATTCACTGATGTTTTTTTTCTTTTTGTAACATTTTTTTCCAGTAGTCTCAGGGCAGTAATGATGAGTTCTGCAACATGTCAGCTTTTGGCTCAATCACCACAATAGTGCATACCTAGCAGCATTCCTGAGGCTAAAGACTAAAGCAATCACCCCTGAAGGAGAGATTATCTTCCCTATTCAGTTTTAGACATGACTCACCAATGACATGAATAAAATGCTTAATTTAGAGAAGGATAAAAAAAAATAGACTTTTAAATACATAGAGCAGTCATAAGACAAATAATTATGTGGTTTTGCTAATAAAAATTGTAAAATCTTGCCAAGTCAAGATGCAGAGACTCTTATCAAAATGACAGATGCTGGGAAAAAAACTAAAAAAGTGCCTCAGCAAACCATTAGGGTCTGAGTTTTCACACTTTGTTATTACAATTACAACCAAAAATTAGCAGTTTGTTTTTCAATACTTGTACAGTTTTAAAGGTCGCATTTAAGATGGTTAAATTTCTGAAATGACTTCCCTTGGTCTAACCTGTTTTAAACCTTGTAGAGTTTTATCTATCTGCACTGATAGAAATTCCCTTAATCCAAGCCTTTTGAATGCTTCAATGGTGGAAGATTTAACACTATCTTCTGAATATTTCAAATAATATTTTTTGATTGGAGATCGATATTAGTGTGCAGTTATGTAAACTTTTATTACCAGAAGAAATTAAAAAAAAAAGCAAAGCCAGGACTTCATAGAAAAGCTACTTATTCTGTCTTTATGTTGCAGAAAATTAGACAGTAGAAATACCCCATTCTTTTTCAATCTTTGTGCACATATTTTTATGACGAAATCTGCTGGTTTTTAACAGTTTTTTTGCTATAACTTGTTATCTGTTGCCCATGTAACCTTACTGATCTCACACCGGAGGAATTCACCTCCGGATTTAACCCATCCCCTTTGGGAGCAGTGGGCTGCCATTGTGTAGCGCCCGGGGAGCAGTGTGGGGTTAAGGGTCTTGCTCAGGGACCCAGACTGGCAGTCATGGAAGAACCTCTGGAACCCAAGAGCAATGCCCTAACCACTAGGCCCCTTCTCCCCAAAAAATACATAATTTTTAAAGAAAAATATTTTTGTTAAATACATCATTTCAACTCTTTCTATATTCTTGAATATTGTCTTTACAATTATATCTAATTTTGAGAAAAAAAAAGTAAATCTTAATTTTAAGTTTAAAGACTTACTTCAAATTATTTTAAACCACTTGGAAAATTAGTACACTGGAGAGGGACTCTAAAAGTTATGACCATGTCTGCACTTGAACAGCAGAATGTTCGAGCTTAAAAAGGGAATTACTTTAATCTAATGCACACCAACACTACTACACATGCCATCCTCACGCTACATCGGCCCGTTCTACCTCTCAAACATAAAAAAACTATATCACACATTCAATGAACAGCTGTCCATCAGCTTTATCAGCCTTTCACTCGTTCTGTGTCTTCCCACCAGCGGCCGTCGGATGCCCCTGCCTTTGCCCTGAAACACGTGCAGCAGAGGCCTGAGCCATTTTGCTTTGGAGGAGGTTGGTATGTGTGTGAGAGGCGTGAAGTGGCGGCTGAAAATATCCCATAATGATTGTGAAATGTTAGGGTGAAGCTCCGGGGGCTGAAGGGTAAGGTTAAGTCTGGAATGTCTTTAATTACAGTCCAGGCGTCCTCCAGTCCGTTCTGGGGAAGAGGATGGATAGGAGGTAAGGGTGTAAACAAAGGCTGGAACCTGGAATGAAAGCTTTTTGTAAAAGTTATTACAGGCGGTAGCCAGGCTGCATCAGCAAAGACCAGAAACTCATCGCAGGAATTTTCTTAGTCTAAAACTTGCAGCTAACTCCTTTAATAGCTTTTCATATGTATAGACCCTTAAAATAATAGGATTTATTCTGGAATATTTCAAATGTCTCTGATGTTTCTTGCCATCCACACAGGCTTCAATTCTGGATTTGCTTTTTTTCTTCTTCCTTTTCAGTTTTTTTTATTATTGTTCTATTTTAATGACCAAAAATATATAAATACTCAACACATGAAGCAAAAATATCTATTGTGTTATTTCAACATTACCTATAATGTCATCATTTATATTTATTTATGTTTTTGCTTTTTGACTGTATTCTCAGCAGCCTTTTGTTAACCTTTTCTTGCTTTTTTCCACATATTTCTAGTTCACTGTGATGAAAATCAACATTACTCTCATTAGCAATAAACCTATGAAACACAAAGTATTAAAAAATTATTTAATATGCTGTTAAAACAAAGCTAGCTCAGAGTTGGATTCAAAGGGTGGCGGCTATATGGAGGGACAGTCTGTCAAAAATTAAACATTTTAGTTTAACATTAAGTTTCCGTGATGTGATCTAAGAAAGGCTTTTAGGAAAACTGTAGTTAAAAAATAGATGTATGTTAAATTCAAAAGCAACCTGCATCATTCATTAAGTTTTTATTTAGCTGATTATAGGAACTAATAAATAAAATTTCAAAACCCCCCAAAATACTGTTGTTTTAAGAGCACTTAATAAGCATTATGATTGTAGTTTTGTATATCCTGTTAAAGTTTCTGTAAACAAAGCTATTAGCTTTTATCATGAACATTTTAAAGTGCTTTCTGAAATAATCTTTTTAGTTCCTTCATATTTTATAAAAGACAGCTGCAGCTGGTAGAAGCAGCTGTAAAGGCTGACAAATGAGCTACAGGGAGGAAAGCTGGTGCTGTGGACCGCTGCTGGATGACTGGTTTAGCATAGAGAGGAGGGGATACGCCTCATAAATTAGGTTTATTTTGGCTTTCCTGGCTTGGCTCTGATTGGCTCAGCCCACCACGATAAAGCCCTTGTGGAGAGTTTCATCTCAGAAAAGCCAGCAGATGGTGGCCAGTGGCTATCAGCAACTTTCATGCCACTCTGTAACCTTCAAGGATCAAAGCAGCCCAGTCCCACATCAGTTCTCCGTAGAGCCAGACCACAAAGCTGGTAACAATTTGTAAAACTACTCCATAAATAAAAAAAAAAAAAAAAAGAGCAACACAGTTTAGATGGAAACGAATCGACCAAAATGAAAAAATGAAAGGATGGAGGATTCACCTGGCCAGAGCTGCAGCAGGTAGTGCAAGACTTCAATGTGTTTTTTGAAGTGCAGTGCGCTGGCCAGCTCCTCTGAGTCGATGAAGACGCGGTTGGTATGGTAGGACGCCTCCTGACGTTGGCTGAGCAGCACCGGCCCGAAACAGACAGCCAGGTTCTGACATGTCATCTTGTTCATCTCCTGGTAGGACGCCACCAGCTTCAAGTGGTCGAGAAGCTTCCGCAAAGTCATCTGATGCAGACACACACATAAGGGTGGACAAATAAGGCATGTTATTATGCTGATTAGTAGTTGCAGTATTACCACTGTCAGCAGCTGAGGAGTATCAGAGCAAAGCCTCTTCTTCATCAAGTTAATCTGTTGCAGGAACAGGACACAGTGGAACTAAAAAGTGTACATACATTTTGCAAGGTAAAAATTTGCCAAACATCCTTAACAATTTAACCAAAAACTCAATAGGCCTGAAAAAAATAAAATTAAATTTTAAAAAGATGCATTCAATTGATTGCCAAAGCCCCCTCTGATTTATTCTTACATTCTTCTTATTCTTTCTAGTGAATTTGATGAACCTTAATCATCTCTGAATCCCTGAAATCAGGCCATAGTTGCAGACAGGTTAGAAGGCCGAAATTTCAGGCCATTTATTTATTTTTTTTATGCCAGTGTTCAGCCATGAGTGGATCTCTTGCTCTGCTACCGCGACCCCTGAGCCGCCTCCGCCTACACTGGCAGCTTTTTGTTTTTCTCTGCACACCCTGACGTAACACGTTAGTGCACTCAGTCGGTCACTGGTGTCTGACAGTTGGAGAGTAAAGAGAGCAAGAGTGGCATGGAGAAAACTAGAATTAAAAAGAGGAAAGCTCTGGAATATTACTGCATATTTACGCCATATATATTTATCGCTCTGAACTTCCATATCAATGCATGTTTGCACAATGTTTTTTTTTTTTCTCCAACACTGTTTATGTGATCACTGCTGCACTTTAAAGAGTAGAAATGTTCTGAAAGCTGTACAAAACAAAATTTCGTGTTGTATACACTCTGTGTATAAAAAATGGCAATAAAAGTTGGCTAAGTCTAAGAAACAGACACTGCTAAATGTACAACAGTTGGCAGCTTTTTAGTATAACAAGCTTAAAGTTTGAAATGTGCAAAAACATCGATAAAACGGGTAAGGCAAGATGCTGAACTTTGCCTGCAAGCCACTGAACACGTTAAATATCAACTCATTGCATTTTGTGGGGATGTGGTGCATAATATAATGTTATATAACTTTCTATACCCAAGCCATATAAACTACCTGTTATATTTCTTAGCATTAAAACCCATGGTAAAATCCCAAATGTGAAATGGAAAATTAGGAATTATGAAATAAATCTGAATATTTACCCCTTGAAATATCTTAGTTAAGTTCAAATTTGTTTTCCATATCGAATGTGCTCAATCTTTAAAGATTACTATTTATTTTATGATGCAATTAAATGAGAGTCTAGTTAACTGGATGAAGTGTGAAATATTAATATTTCCAGTTATTTTATTTCACTTTGAAGGTTTGGATATCTGTGAACACTTATTTCAAAAGAATGTTGAATCTGCTAAAAAGGTTATAAACAATAATGTTTGTAATAAATATGTATTGTGAAGCAACCTTAGCTTTTACTGCATAAGAAGTATTTTAGAAATACATTGTGATGTAGTAGACTTAACCCATTAGTTTACAATTTCATGGTTTTTAACAGTGATAGGTCATTGTCCTAAATGGGCCTGTATGAGGCGTGAAACTCCAGGGCTGAAAAGTAGTCCCATTCCGACCCTGTTAGAAAGGAATTGATATTGTTTCAGAAAGGTTAGAAGAAGGACCCCAAATACTAACTAATTAATTAACGAGAAAATGTGATGGAAACTGGTCAAGGAGACAGATAGAGGCTTAATAGCAGAGCTGGTAGGCAAGCCTCTTTATTCTACCTATGTCTAGACTAAGAAGGGTGTCTGAATGACAGATGCCTTTTTTTTTTAAAGGAATATGAATATTGTAGGAACTTGAGCTTTTGTGCAACAATTTATAAAAGTTATTTTTTTTGTTCTAAAAAAAAAAAAAACAGAAAATAATTCAACTACACAAAGAAACATGATAGTTGCAGGATCCTGCCTTAGAGTTACTCCCCCCCACAAAAAAGAACTGACTTTTTATAGGTTATAATAATCTGAACATTCTAGTCTCTTAGATATATTGTCAGTAAGCAGTAATGTCAAGTAATTAGCCTCACATTTTATCCCAAAAAACAACAGGTACATCTCTGCAGACAGCATAGCACTGTTATTATCATTATGTGGTAAACGTGCGTAATGTCACTACAACGGTAGTAATCTTAGGCAATGTCATCATTCCACAACTGCCAGTAGTGAAGCCAGTGTAAACGTTTTCATAGCTTCATATTAAAATGTATTTTTTCCCCCCATTAAAGTGTAGGAAAGCAGCAAAGTCACAGGAATATTGTTAACTCACCCTCTCCACCTCCGGCAGGATTTCCAACAGACTCACAGTATACTCTGAGTCTGCCTGATCGTTTTCACACCCAGAAGCTCCCATCTTGAGAGGCCTGGTGGCCATAGTCTCCAGCACTGCCTCGTACAGCTGCTTGGTGATCAGAGGGTAGGGAAGTTCACGCAGGTAGTCCTTCAGTACTCCTGTGGCATTGAAAGAAAGCAGACTATGAACAATATGGCTCACATCTCAGTCTGAATGGGTCATCATGGGTGCATGCTCTGTAAACAGGTGTTTAAGTATTTACCAAATATATCCAAATGAACCACTATTCAAATTATCTAAAGCATTTATAGTAAGTAAAAGAAAAAGGAAAGATCTTAATATCTGATTCAAACAACTTAAGCTTTTGGCTGATTGGGATCAGGACTGTACATCAGATTCTGCTATGATGCTGCAGGAGGGGATGCCATACGTGGCTTTTTACCTAATGCATCCGTTTTTTCTGTATCAATGTTTGAAAATAAATACAGTCCATCCTTATTTTTAATTCTCAGTTAGATTTTAACGTTCCTGCATCTAAACGTTACATATTTGTACAAAAAAAGGCAATTGCAACTCATTCATTTACAGTAGGAAGAACTTATTAGAACAGGTCTATTACTTTACAAGTTCCCTTTGGGGTTTGGCAGATTAACATCTATCATTAAATATAAATTTTTGTTTCAGTTAAAGTACCCAGATCAATTTGAAACATAGAAAAACATTTATAGTTGAAATCATCCAATTTGTTTAATATACATAGGTTCTCTTTTTGTAAAATATGAAATAAATGGCAAATTAAGGGGGCTCCATTGTTTCAGATAGTGATTCTTTGGTGTCTGGCTGGATGCCCGGCTGATGAGGGTGTGATGCATTGGTCCTTAGTGTTTTGGTAGACTGGGGAGGGTCTGGTTTAAGTGACGGAGCATTAACACCTGTGACTTTGGACTCCTGCAGCTCAGACAAAAGCCACAGAACAACATGAAACCAACGCTGTCTGTCTCCACTAAGCCCCTGGCATGTCTTTTCTTCAAAGGCAAAAAAGGGGGGAATTAAAAAAATAAAAAAGCTTTTTGGCAGCCTGACAGGTCTTTGTGGTGAATGTCTGCTCTCATTTTGCTCTACATGAAGCTGGATCGGTTTCCAGGGAGGGCTAGGGGCTGTGCGATTAGCATTATTCCTTCAGCTCGTCTGTAATTCTAATCTTCAGAAAGAAAAGGCCACCTTTAAGAATGCTCAGATCTATAAATCATACTTTTAAATAATAATAAAATAAATCTCTCAAATTTGAACTTTAGTATTTTACGTTTTTTCGCTGTTTTTTTTTTGGTTTATGTTGTTTTTTTAAGAATTTAAGCCAATCAATTATCCATAATCCCAAAGATATTTCCAATGATTCCTTAGAAGAACATAAATACTATTTCACATTCTATGCTTTTATGAAAAAATAAATAAAACCATTGGAGTTTCTTTGTCCTAACTGATACTCATTTGGTTTATTACCTTTTAGAGAGATCTTACCTCCCTTTTCTGACCAGAAACTTGATTGAATGAAAATTATTTACAATTTAACAGGAATATAAATCATAACGGTCTAACTAAAAATGATTTAACTTGCAAAAACTTACTGTTAAATGAGATATCTTTGGGTTGGCAAAGCATTAAACAAGCTTCAGATACCCCTTAACAGCACCGTCAGGTGAGAACCTGAGTTATACAAATAAACCCTCCTTATGAACCTGCCTCTTCAGGTTAATTGCGAATTATGTTGAATACAGAAACACCCAGCTGAGCAAAATAAACAGCCTTTCAATATGGCTCTTATAAAATCAAGATAAACTAAAATATGGACAGTTCCAAATGAGGCAGATTGGAAATACTTTCATCTTGTTTTAGTTATTCTTAGTTTCTTTAAAACAGGCTTAAACCAAAAAGCTGATAAGAAAAATATTTGGAGTCCTTGTTAAAATTTGGAATTCATTCAAACCAAAAACATACAAGAGATTTATGAATAAAAAAAAAAAAAAAAAAAAAAATAGAAAAAAAAGAAAAGGTTCTAGTTGTGACTTATTTCACTCTAAAGGTATTTAAAAGCTACAGAGACTCACGTTTATACTCACGTGTATAATAATGTCATGAGGAAGCTGTTTATAGCTGGTTTTAAGATCAGTGCTATTTTTTTATTACATCACTCTATCCGATATATGCTGCCAATATTTGTGGGCTGATTCTTGGAACCGTTACCGCTTTTTAGCCTTCTTTTATTTACATGATAGAAATAACTAAGTAATATCAAATGTTATGCAGGTATCAATTTAAGCAAAAATAAGAAACTTCTATTAAAAAAACAAACAAAACATTGACAATTTAATGACCAACGGAGGGATTTGCACTGTGTGCATCTAACAAGATTCCAAGACCTGGCTGTTAAATGCATCAAAGAATGCACATATGGGTTGATACTGATAAGAAAAAAAAAACTCCTTTTCAAGTAAAATCCAAACCACTGCAGTCTTTACATGAGCAGTAAAAACTCACCACCACAAAAAAAAAAAACTACATCCTCAGAAGACATTAGTCACTGTGACAACCACAGCCTTTACCTAGGAAATCCCAAAGCAGCAACCCAATCCATTCACGTAACAGACTCTGATTCAGAGCTTCTACCTCATTAGCTCTGAACTCTTGGATCCAGTCTCGTCTACCTGCAGTGATTAGCGTCTCTTTCTATTTATAGACATGCGATTTTATCCGAATCCATGGACATCTCCTTAGGAACACCTTAACACGCTAGCTCTTTAATCCCTGTAAGACACTGCTTTTCTTTTTAAAGGAGCCTGAGGCTTAAAGCATTTTAAGACTAGTTCTGACTGCCTCTTTGGTCCATCATCTGTCAGTTTCTACAGCAGTAAAATGCTCTAACAATCTAACATTATAAAACAATACTTTTGAAGAGGCAAGAATATGTGAATTATATCAGTCAATAAAAGAAAGCTTTTAACAAAATAATCAGAGTTTTACTAGATCAGAGCGTACTATGGTATGTGTTTTCCTAGTAAAGAAATAAGCAAAAATAAATGAATGAATAATTACTTAAAAATTTAAGTTGCAAACATATAATTGGGGGACCAAGCCTGGTTAGGAGAAGTGTGGAAGCTTTTGCCCTATATATATATATATATATATATATATATATATATATATATATATATTTATATTAATTTAAAAATTGCCTTGGACCTTACAATATTACTCAGTTATAGAAATCCAGTTGCACTTGGTATCACTAGGGTTAAGGTCAACAAATTCTAAGCTCTAAATCACACAATTAAAAACTTAGATATATACATCTCTGGGATAGGTTACACACGCTCTTCCATGTTTTACCATGCAACAACATTTATGCATCACTTACAAGTTGTAAACCCATTTTTTTATTGAACTCCTTGCTGGGATTTAAAGGTGAATGACCAAGAAATTTACACATCAAAGAAAATAAGTAAGCATACTTAAGGTATTGCAACAAAAATTTAGATTTAAAAATCAGATCAAGAAAACAATTAATCCCTTCTGAAAAAAACATTAAATAATGCCTTTATTTAGCAAAAATAACTGGAACAGTTTAAATCAAAGATTTTGCTTAATGGCAACTTTTCAAATTGAGTTATTAGGTTATGTTATTAAATTACAGGGGTTGATACTGTCCAAAATACTTTTACTATATATGAAAAGTTTTGAGGTTCATTATCAAATTAATAAATCTAATCTGGATCTTATATATAAACAGATTATATAAATATAATCTGTTTAGTTTAAACGCAGAATCTTTTTGATAAAACTTCTGCACACATCTTCACCACAGTTTCTCTACAAAACATAGATTCTCTGTACTTCCATTTGCATTTGATACTAGATTACACTTTGATCCTGTTGTACTATTACAGATGATAATTTCTCCCTTCAAAAATGACTGATCTACAGAAATGGAAAAGTAAAAACAACCCGGCTCAATGCAGCCTTGGTAGTTAAAATGGATTGTCATGTTTTTGCCTACTCGCTGTACACAATTCTTTAAACCAACAAATAAACCAACAAAAAAAAAAACTGTGCATGGTAAACACAGTGGCTGCAAAAAATAAGACGCCAATGTTTGTCCCATATAAAAAAAGCAATGTTAAACTTCTGAACAGGAAACTTCTGAGTCCTAAAAAACCTTCTAAAAGAAAAAAATAAATCACTGGCAGTGAACATGTTAATGCTTCTATTGTGCTGATTTAAACAGCCTACTATACAATGGGGAATGCATCAACTAACCTTTCTAAGCAGGTGGAGAAAAAAAGTGCAGAATTGAACGCCTTTTATTATTGCTTTTATTTACAAAGTTTACTTCAAGCTCCTCTGTAGCATTTAAAAATACCTGAAATCAAAACAAACCAAAATTCAATATTATCCTATAGAAGCTGCAAAACGCCAACCTGTAGCCAGATAAGTAGATGTCATTTCAGCCCTCCTTTCACAGGTAAACAAACATAATACCAGCTAGGGGAGCCATAAAAAACAGAGACTAAAATCTTCATTAAATATCCCCGCAGTTAGCTCCTGTACTTTGCGATCCAGAATATTTATTATAAGGGTGACTCACTTCCATGAATGCTTTGGTTCATTGCCTTAGTCATATGTGGTTTAAATGAGCAACATTTGATAACATCAATAAAAGCTACATTCATTCCCCTAAATGTCTCCCAGGACTCGCTGATTTCCAAACCAGATAACCGATGAACAAATATCTTTCCACACTGACAGCATTGATGGGATATTTAGGCAGATAATAATAATCAGACCCATTCATCAAAGCAAAACAAACTAGAAGCTAAACAAGTTCACTTTTTTCCCTCCATCCAACTTAATGAATAAAACACTGTTTCAACTTTTAAGGCAGAAGGCAAAAACATTTAAAAAAAAACAAGCTACCACAGCGCTTGTTTTTCTTCTATTTAAACTAAAACTCCTGCATGGTTGAGTCTCTGACCTTCCTTGTAGACTCAACAACAGCAGCTGGACTGTTTCACGTTAAGGCTGCAAAACAGCCCTAAAACAACCTGCCCCCCCACCACCACCTTGCATAAAATCTCTGAAGCCATTGCACAGACATTCCTGGATTCTGCAGTGTTAAAAAAGATCCCTGCAGGAGTGTGTTTGCACACGTGTCTATGCGCACGTACTGTGGTAAAGTGAGGAGAATACAATTCAGGTAAATCATTATCCTGATGTGAGTCAGTGGTCTGTTTACCTTAGCGTCCAAGACGCTGCTGGAGCCTGATCCAAGCACTCACGCACACACATTTCTATTTTGCTACATGTAGTGAGAACCATGTGAAGACTTCCATTGATTTTCAGTCATTTCCAACCCTTTCTATATGCTAACCCTCACAATAACTCTAACCTAACCATTAACAGTGCAATCATATCCTTAACCTAATCTCACATCTTAAATAAAAGAAGTTAGGACCAGCAAAATGTCCTTATTTTGCTATAAACAGTCCTCAATTTGATGGTGAAATGGAAAAAAATTGTTCCCCACTCTGACGCCAAGACAGGAGCGCACGCAAACACTTTCAACACCTCTGCGAGGCACACATGAGGTCGGTCAGGGGCTCAATGGTGAACAGGTGTGCCTACCCTGCAGGTGCTTCACCTTTTTTCACAGCCAAGCTGACAACAAACACCCACCCACTGTGTTCTCTCTCGCCATTAAGCAGTTGGCGTTTGGAGCATATCAGTGCTATAAATGCACTCCATATCACCTCCTACACATAATGGTAGGAACTAGAAGTATCACCACATGAAAGAGTTTTTTTTTGTTTTGTTTTTACTCTCAGAATGAGCTTCCAAAGGAAGCATCAAAGTTACTTATTATTATTTATAAGTTATTTATTTGATTGACTTTTCCACAGCTCCAAATGCGCCACCAAACACTACAAAGCACACAATGCATCGGGGCATTGCTCTACCTTTGACCTGTTGTTCAAACAAAGCAGAGGGTCACTCCTCCTGTCAGTGCTGCAGTCAGCACCCCATCCGGAGAACAAACCCCCGTTTGTTCTCCGTCCTAACTTCCCCCGCTGTTTTGCAAAACCCCACAGTACCTAAGGGTGGGTTGAGGTGTGTTTCCTCCTCCAAACACATGGTGAACCTTTACATAGTTATTAGCTCAACATTTCCACAGAGCAAACTGTGCGAACCTTTTCCTTAACTCTGAAACTGGTGCTCTCCCGTCTTATGAGCAGATTCCAGATTAGTATATCCTGAATTAACTCTTTCTGAGCTGCACTTTAATAAATAGATCAACACCCACAGAGTCTGGTGCTCTCTGTAAAAAGCTTGCCTACTTCCGTGGCTTGCCCAGAGTTCAGCTAATCCCCCATGCGTGAGCCAAATACCATCTGTGTTTGTCCGGCAACAAAGGGGGCACTTGTTAATGACTTTCCATGTCTTCACTGGAGTACTGCACAGGGTGGGGGCCGAAGCATTTAAAGGGGGGGCGAGGAAACAGCAAGTCAGTCAAAACTCCAGTCCACAACCATGCATGGATGGTGACATCATGAGAATCCCTCAACTGGTTTCATTGTTTAGTTTTGTTTTTGTCCTATAAAAATGTCTGTTCCACACATGCATTCACAAAGAATTTTTTTTTAACAGAATCAGCAGTTTGAGCCTTTAATCAGATTTACTCCTTAACCGATCAAAAAGGAAAACCCTGTTTTAAATCCCCTTTGGCCATAAACGAAATAAATGTGAAAATAAGACATTCTGAACTGTAGGAGTTCATGCATCTCAGGTCCTCCTCTATATTTTCTTGCGTGGTCTAAAGAAAATGCAACAACGCACAGAATAAATGTAAGTAAATAGTGATGATCAGTAGTATTTTATTGCCACAAAAAAAAACAGCAAAGCAAAAAGAAAAAACTACTTCTCATGCCAACTTGATGAATATATCCATACGTAATCCTTTATTAAAGTTTCAGAAGTGTGATATAAAACAAAGTATTTGAATTGAAACAGTGTAGATCCATACTTTGAGCATGTTTGGCAAGCTTTGAGTTGAACTTTGACCTGTAGGATAATCCCTTTCACTGCCTGCGCTTTAAATTAGCCGTGTGACACGCCACTCCTCCGAGCCTGTCCACAGACTGTTCACTTTTTAGCCTCTAGTCTTACAGAGACTTTTTATTGGGTTTACGGACTTCATTTTCTATATACTATAAGTATTTTGTCTTAAATAACTTTTATCATTTTGTATAAACATAGTGTATACAAAGCCAAATTTCATTTTGTAATGCTTTTTGACAGTAAGGAATTGTCGAGAGCTGCATCAAGCAACTGCCTACAGGCGCCGCCATGTAATTTAATGTGAAAATATGACTGATTATATCCTAAACCCAATCTCAAACTGCATTAAGCGTTTAAAAGGCATCAACAGACTAATAGAAATAACACAATAAAAAGGTAATAACTTTGATCATCACATTAAACCAGTCACATCTCTTCATGTCTGTCAGCTACAGGAACTCGCTAAGCAGAGAAAATTTGGGCAGCAGGCAAAAACCAACAATCCTCGATGGTGCAGGCCCTTTTTTTCCAGCTCGCTCAACTGTTAACTGTGTTCTTTGCTCTGCCTTGCAACTGCATGTGGATCAAAGCAGGCGTGATGGGACGACGCCTAAACGAGGCCTCTTTCTAAAACCAACAGCAACTTTTATAATACCTACTGGTTTCCATGGCCTTCCTCCTTTTGTAATAGGAAAAGAAAGTCATGACTCAAGTCATTTTGGACTTTTTTTTTGCTCCTTTATCTGCTGAACTCTGAGAAACATTCCTCAGTTCATGAATGCTTGACAGAAAGTTTTGTGTTCTGTCAAATTACACCATTTTGTATAATTTTTTTTATTTCAATCTACAAACAAAGAATCAAATAAATCCCATACTTGCAAGAAAAATAAAGAAGCTCTATCACTAAGCTACATTTTTGGACAATCACCAAAGAGTTCAAGCCAAGCCTTTAGACAACAGAAATCCTCTAGCCTGCAGTGACCTGGGAGGAGACCATCCATAACAAGTTCCAACCGCTAACCTGATGGAGAAAGAATGACCTGAATGTAAAGCCCGGTTTGATCTGTGTGTGTGTGTGTGTTTTGTGGTTTCCTCCAGGCATTGATCTATATGTCGACTCCTGGAATGCTTTTATTGCCAAAGCCACGCCCTCACACATACTGCTAGATGAGCACATGTGTGTTGGTCACACCAGTTCAGACAGAACGTTTACTGACTGAAATCAATGCTAAACCCAGACTTCAGCAGACTAAGGTCTCATTAGTGTTGTCTGTAGGCCACTACTGTCAATCACTGCTGAAAGTTGGTAAAAGTCTCAGTGCTTTTAAGCCAACAGTTCCTGTTGCTCATATTACATTTAAACTCTTCTAAAACAGGTAAAATATCCAGGGATGAAGATGTTGATATTCTCCAAAAGAGTCACTGTATGTGCTTGAATAATCGATTCCTCTAATTAGACAGGATCCCGTGTCGGCTCCGGCTGATCACGTTACCTGTGATGACGTTGATGTCCGGATACATGCTTTCACATAGCTCCGCGCCTTGGCTGTCTCTCTCGAAGGCCTCACGCAGCTCCTTTTTTACCGCTGCAGAGCCGCATAGGCGATAGAGACCCACCACCTGGGACAACAAACACAAAGAGACACATTTTAGTCAAATATTTAAATTGAAAGAAGGCAGAACATTTTAAATACCTGATTTGATTTAGTTGAATCAGAGTTGGATAAACTGAATGAAACAAGTTTTGATAAATGAAATTTATGTGTCACCATTTCCTCCTATTACTTTTATCTGAAAAATCAAAGCTGTTAATTTTATTTCCTTCCCCTTGTTTTTTTTTGTCCTGTTTTGATTCCAGACATAGCTATTGGCTCAACTTGTATAGTAAATAACTGGATATCCAATCTTTCATACTTTTTGACATGAAAACCAGCTCAGAGCTCATTTGCTTATTGTAACAAGAGCACATCTGTGCTAGGTGTGAGGCATTGCTGCCAAGCCAACACCATAATGCAAGCATATTTTTACTTCTGCCTCATGCTAATCGAGGAGGAGCGGATCCTCCTGGATGAAGAGGTCAATGACTCCATGAAGACAATGAGGTCAATGACTCAATGCAATCAGCTGGGTTTCCTTAGATGGAAAGCTCTTAAACAATCTGCCTGTATGATCTGATTGAATTGCCTCTTTAAAGTCCGTTGAGATAAAAAAAATGGTGAAATGGTGCTATAAGGATTAACTAAATTGAATCTGTCATCAAATATTACTAAAAAGGTTACATTCAACCACACTAGCCTCTGTATTTCTTCTACATATTTAGATCCATTTTCCCCACTATCTTGTATTAATGAGTTTTATTTTGGGTTAAACATTTTCAGGAAGCAATAATACCAAACCTATTTTTACAGAAATGTTCAGGAAATAAATCTATTTCTATCTAGTCAGGGTAAAGATCAGCGGTGTTCAATCCCAGCCCTGCAGCTTTCAGATGCTTATCTCCTTCAGAACACCTGGTTAAATAAAGTAATTAGCAGAACTTCACTTGTGTACTGGGGAGGTAAATTAGCCATTTGATTGGAGTGTATGGAAAAAGACCCCTGGTACTGAAGAACAAGCATTCGTCGTTGATAAGGGAAAAAAAGGGGTTATCAAAGTCTTTTAAATGATCGGTAATTAGCTCAGAATATTCCTAGATTGGATTCTTTTTGGAAGTTAATGTGTCAACCTGTTCCATTCTTAAAATGAGTTCTTCTCCATAAATTTTAATGCTAAACAGCATAAAACTGCTGCAGAGACTCTGAAAAGTAATGTGGTAATATGAGTTACGCAGTAACAACCCTCTGAAGAGAGTATTAACTTACATGGGACCCTGGGAGTTCAGACAAACAGGTTAAATTTCCATCCCATAACCCGGCACTTTGTAAAATGCTTAAATGAGAACCATTCTGATGGAAATTGAAAACACGTAAAAGGCTCCCAGAGACCTGACAAAAAAAGTGCCAAATCCTTTTGACAAAGTGTGTCAAAGTTAACCTCCTATTAAGGCCCAGGTGACAACTGAGCATTGAAAATGAAAGCTATGAGCCATCTCTACTTGTTTACCTAAGCCTCCAGACTGTGACCTAAAGGGACTAGAGACACCTGATAGCTGAAACTTGGCACTGTTGCTTTCCTTGTTATACTGGGATTAGGTCTCTCTGCAGACATACCATAATTTCTCCTACATGTGTCTGTCTGGTATGTGGCATAGCTGGCCAACTGGTGTGGTTGCCCCAGTAACATGTTAAGTCAGTGGGCTGTGAATGGCGGCTCGATTCCGGTTGTGCGTACACATCAACACACACCGCCAGTCTTTCCAGGCTCCAGCGTAGGAGCAGTACCATGTCTTTCTGTCCCAACAGAGATGTTGCTGCATAGCTGCCCTTGCAAGGCCCAATGGCATTGCTTTTTTTGTACTTTTTCTTAACCTCACACAAGAGTGAGAGAGAAGGACAGATTAGGCATTTGGCTTTGTGTGTGTGTGTAAATAAAAGTCACTGGACACAATGAACAACAAGTCTATTCAGAAATAAAAAACATGGTGTCTCTCTTTGAGTGCAGGCAGAGAACAGCTGTTGGCAAAAAGAGGGCCTGCTCTTATGCTGCGCGGCTGCCGGGCAACACAACAGGCTGGGCTGGCCAAGACCTATTTGTGGAGCAAATCAGGGACAAGGACCTCAGCACAAAACGGGCTGAAAAGAAGAGTGGATGTAAATCAGGTGGAGTATTTTCCTGCTCTGGTCAGCTGTAAGACTAAACTAAACAAAAGAGAGCTTAATAGAGAAGAAGTAACACGAGCAAATGTGACCAACTGTTTGACTAAGTTTGAAAATCTCTTTCCTCTTCTGGCCAAAGGGAACCATTTCTGAAAATATCCATAGTGCTGGAACTGAGTGGGTGATGTTGCCTTTTTAGTCAGTATCAGGTAAATGTGAATAGAAATCCATTCTTAATATGATATAGTACAAGAGTAGCAGAAATAACTCCTTTTTACTAGAACGTTATGCTGAATACCGTCTCTGAACCACAATATGTTGAACTCTGAGAAGTGTAGGGTTCAATTTGGTTAAAAGTTCTGGTATCGTTCCAGCTTCGCCTCCTGTATCCTAACAGCAAGAAACCACAGGCTCACCAAAATTAAACAGCAGATAAAAATGTTGCCTTGCCCTTTGAGTCTCCATCTCAGCTTTAACATTTAGATAGCAGGGTAAGAATTTGTAGTAAACAACATGATGCTATTAGTCTCTTCTGCCTTAACAATTTATGCAGTTGGTGGTTGGTCTAATGGATAATAGGATATTTTCTTGATATACCTTATATCCACCAGCTTAACATTGTACAAACACATAAGTCTACCTAAACATAGTTGTCCATCCCAAGATGACCAAAGGCTATTTGTCTTCTAATGGCATGTTCCAGCAGGAATGACGCCAACATCTCAATTATAGTCAATCTAGTTTCTTGAAGATGTCTTGAGTTCCTTTATGCAAAATTCCCATTATAAAAACTTTGTATCAGTGATATGTGTCCTGAAGCCTGCGTATGAGATTTACAGATGAATAACAAATTGAACCTCTCTCATTGCCTTTCTCCACCTCTTAGCTAATGCGTGCTCAAAATGCTCTATTTGAAAAGCCTTCCCTTTATGATGTCATGAGGGGAAATGTGCTGTCCAGAAGGGGAAATGTGCTGTCCAGAACGGTCTGTATTAGTCAATCGTTTCATGCTGCGGCCTTCATTTAATGTAATATTTCATGCTCCTAGGCTATTCTTACAAACTCTGACTGGTTGTTATGGTTGCAGGTGCACGGCCTTCAGACGGACCGGGACGTGGAAAGCCAAAACCTCTTGTCAATAGGAGGACTGAATAAGGAGATTTTTGGTAAAGACCGTCTGCCTGATCTGAGAGGTATTTTCCTGCACAAAAAGCAAAAGCATGCTCTTGGGGCCTCATTGTTAACAAAATGTACCATGATATGGGACCTTTAAATAGGCTCCACAATCGTCAGATGCCAATCTAACAGTGTTATTTTGGGATGTGGTCTAACAGGAGAAAACCATCACAAATATGTAGCCAAACAGCTACAGCAACTGCATTTTCTTTAAAATGAATATGGTCCCAAATCTCAAAAGAATGTTTCTTATACCTTGTTGAATTTATACCATGAATAATGCCCTAACAGTACCACCAAGGACTAATAAAGTGGCCTAATATTGTGTATTCTGTGGGAATAGTAATGTAGATTTTATTCATTTAATTTTCCCTGGCCATTTAAGGAATCAGGAAGTTTTTAGAAATCTATTTGTTATTCAGGAAGACCATACTGTTACATGCTACTAGTAAGAAGTTTAAGATCATCAACAAAATATATTAGGACTAGTAGTTTCACTTTTGAGCTGCAGTTTTTAAAATAACTTGAAACTATCCCTGCAAGACAAAGTATCAACATGGAGCATACTCTAAAGTTTATTCCCTAAAGGTATTGTGGAGGATTTTGAATTTTTTAAAAGACCCGCACTCTCCACTTAAAAAACAAAATGCACATGCACAACCCTGTACCTGCTCTGAAGAGGGAATGCCAATTAAACGCATGAAAGAGCATGTACAAGCCCATTTCTCCTTATGCACACTCTGTTTAAAAGTTGCTGTCCTCATAGCTCATTGAAGTTTACTGTGCCCCAATGTCCACCCTAACCCCTAAATCCATCAATCACTATATAGAGCAGCACTAAATAGTGGACTTTATGCAAACTCAGTTAACTGACCATTGAGACAGATGATCACTCCTCCACTGCGCGGTGCCTGTGCCATCTTTGTTATTAGTCGCCACTGTCGGGTAAGACAGCCTATGGCAACAGCAGCCCGCTGTTACAGCAAATCCCATAATGCTTTGCAAGGAGAGCTCTCCACGTAAAGCATTCCAGCATAGTTCTGACTCTTCTGAGGACTTTCTTTTCTTCTCTTACGCTTCGTAGACACTTATTGTCTTTGGGCCCTCAGCTATTTTCAAAGAACCGCGGTGAGAAAGATGAGATTCCGTGACTGTCTGAAACCGTAGCTCACCACAGATATATGCCTAAAGTGCACATGCGCAGAAAAAGATAGCTAACTCGGGACGAGCAAGTAGGAGGGCCTTATGTAAACATATCACCAGAATGATTGACAATTAGGAGGACCACTTATTTAGATGATCCACCCGGAAGTAAAAGACCTTTAATACACAGCGGCCTGGCTCCTGGCCTAAGGGGTAACCCTCACTTTTCACCTTCTGTTTAACTTAGTCAAACCTAATGAAATTTGTTTTGTTTTTTTAATCCAAAGGATAGCTGAACATCTTAATTTAGGACAGGCCCAATTTGTATAACAGAAGTTATCTGATTAATGAATATGTAACCTAACTATGGAGATAGGGCTATACCTCCCAGCAATGTCACCTCCAAGATAGTGAAAAAAAAAAAAAATCCTCAAAAATATTAGCGTAATATCTGCATTATTACCTTTGCCAAGAAGGTTATGTTTTAGTCTAGTTTGTGTCTTTATTCGTCTGTTCGTCCATTAGTTTGTGTTCAATTTTTTTTTTTTACCAAAGGTGCACCTCAGTCCAAGAAACAATCCATTAAACTTTGGTGATGATCCGCATCATAATCAGCGTGCAGGAATTTTTAAAGGGATAATTTAACATTATTTGGCGAAACAAACAGTTCCCCTCTAAACGAGAGAGTGGCAGCAGTGGCTATTGACAGCTACAGCATTGTACTCAAAAAAGTCCAGATGTATTTTACTGAAGACAAAAAGAGAGGAAGGTGAGCCAAGCCTCTCTCGTTGTTTTGATCTGCTAATTAAAGAAGAAAGCAGAGCGGTGGTGAGAGCAGAACAAACACCACAGGCTGCAGACACATACTGTGCCTTACTTATGAACTTATAAAAGGATTTAAGGAAATTTTTAACCAGGGGTATCCCTCATGCTAAGGAATGGTTCATTCAAATTTGGTAATGATCCAGATTGTGTGTGAGTTTTAGCTATACTGTAGCTGTATGTTACAATATGGGGCTAAATTTGCTGCTTGGCAGAGGTCTGCGCTCTCCGACTGCTTCTAGTAAGAAATTGTTTTATCAAAATGAATGGACACCTGAAGGTATGCAATGATGCCTGCAGAGGCTGAGTCAGAGTAGAGCTAACAAAAGAATAGTCATTAATAGACATGGAGGCGAAATATATCTCCATTCTCCTGATATGAAAAGAGGAAAACAAAACAGCTCCTGGGGGAACTCATTATACAATTTTAAGAAAATTAAACTAAAAACATTTTTCAGTTCAAGACATCTAAGTCTTTGAGAGAGATCAGATGATTAAATCTATCCTAACTTGATCATATCTGTTTATCAAATTGTTCTGCAAGTGCTCTGAAAAATGTCTACATGCTGAAATCCTTCATCTCCCTTCCCCCTGCCCTGTATACCAGATCATGTGCAGGGACTCTGAGGTGCCATCAAGACAGTCATGAGATACTATCTCTACTGCAAATCCTGGATCTGCCCCAAAGCCTCCTCTCAGCATGACATGTCTACAAAAAATCTGGTTAGGAAGGTGACCAGATGGTCAAACCCCCTTAAACAGTGGGAGCTTTTTACACATAGCTAAGGTACAAACCCTTTTTGACATAAAAAAATAAATAAATAAATAAAATAAATCTTCTCACATTTGGAAACCCTTGGGTTTGTGTTTAAATTGTTAAATTTAAAATTAGCTAATGGTTCATCTTACATAACAGCCTCTCTCAAATCTCAAACCTTTTATTTTTTTCTCTCAGGCAGCTGGGCTGGATATGATGATTGAAAGGGGATTGGAGCAATGAGTGCAACTGGAAAACTGATGATTAACCAGTCAGCACCAAAAGCAAGGCTAACTCCAGTGTGAAGCAGTTGTCAAGCTAGGTGATTTGTTTGTCAGTTTAATTAATGCTTAAACCAACTTCCTACTGTAAAGAATTTTTCATGCCCTTCCTCAAATTGTTCATTATGTTTCCAGCCACCTGCTTATAATGTCAATGCAACTCATAGCATAAGCCACTGATAGCTTGACACAAGGTAATTATATTCTTAAAAACTTTACTGATTGTAATAATTTTATGTTGTGCCCATAAAGGATGTGAAATAGCTCAGTCAGAATCCGTGCAGCTGTTTTCTATACACCTCAGTTCAATCTTCTTAATCATAGATGATCTGCTTGTACGGTAGGTGACATAAAAGCCTCCTCTAAAAATGTCTTTCAGACAAGCCCATCAAAGTACCTGCACTCATCTAGGATCTTAAAGGCTTAGAAAAGCCTTCAGGATACATATTTCAGCAAGACCATCTGAGGAGAGAGGCTGCGTAAAAGATGCAAGCAAACATGAGTTTTGGGGGCAGAACCTGCTAAGACCTCCTGGAATGTGGCGTCAACCCCATGCCTAACCCCTGTCTACCTGCCACACAGAAGACCCCTGGAGTTGATCTGCGACTGATAGCTGCTCTAATGAAAAAAAGGCAAGAAAACAAAAAGATTAGAGGAAAGGCTCGGAGCGATAGAGGACAAACATGTCAGACTGGAATCCACAGACAGATAAAAATCACAGCACTGGAAGGTAACACAGCTAAAACACAAGGAGATGTTAGATTTAACAAAAAATAATAATTAAATAATTTGGGACTAAAACAGTAATCATTGATAATTATATATTTACCAATTCAATATCAAAATATTTAGCTTTGTCGCAATGTAACTTTTGAATTTCCAATACCATACCAATACTGCAGCTTTAAATGCAGACCAGTATGAATATTGATCTGATATAATATCAGCGCCAATCAAACATTCTTTTACTACCGGTACTTATATTGTAGTGTGGAATGTTAAAAACAGTTTGATCAAGTAAGATTACTCAGAGAACAATAGTCCACAATAATGTGTATGAGAATAGTTGAGCCATGTATTGTTAATCTATGGGTAACATGAACTTCAAACAAAATCGGTTTTGGATATCGCTGTTGAAGATAAGGATGGTTTTACATGAGTAGCTGCTTTACTGTAACTGTTCCCTCACTTATAAAAGTCAACAAAAACACATTCTCATCTTCCTATATGTAGTGAGGACCATGTGTTGACTCCCATAGATTTTTTTTTTTTCCATTTCCAACCCTTTCTATGCCCTAACCCCAACAATCCTAACTAAATATCCTAACTTTACGACAACCGGTCTTCAGTTTGATGGTGAAATAGAAAAAAAAAAAATAGTTCTTTCAGGTACACACTTTAATAAAATTAAACAATCAATGTTCTCTTTTCTTAAGGAATAACTGAGAATAATGCATCCCTTTTTATTGCAGGGAAACAGATTATAATTTGCTGCAAAAATAGAACTAAACATAATTTTTGTTAAGGCAAGATAACTGTTAAAATGTTCTCTTAAAGATTTACACACGCAAATGCACTTCACTTTCCCCAACTCCCGATGTAGCTGTCCTATGACTGTCCCGGAGATAATTGGAAGTGCCAAAACTCTTAATTCTTAACAAGAATCCAAAAATGTTTACCTTCTTTTAAACTGCATAACTCATAATGTTCTTTAAAAGCAATCCTCAACAGGTAACATATTAATGTAGTGTTAATCAGTAACACAGACCAGCTGCTGAAAAGCAATAAGAAAAAGCAACACTAGCTTTTCTGCATGATAGAGAAAACATTAGGCCTCCCAAGCTTAAATAATAAAAAATATAATGGGCGGAATAAAGAGTAAAAAGTTTGATGAAATTTTAAAGAAAACTTAGAATATCTATTTTGCTTTTGGTACTATAGAAATCTCCACTTAGTACAGAAAGATCATGTCCAGTTCCAATCTCTGTTTGTCACTATCCTGGGTGATTGTAATGCAAAAACAACTGATAAAGCATCCTTCAGATTTATAAATTTCATGAATTTTAAGAGTCCTTCAACGAAGCTTCTATTCAGTGTAGAAGTATTCAGAAGGATTTTGGTAAGAATTTAACTACGGTATATGTTTTATGTTTCATAGTAAAGGTGATCAAATAATTTAATGTATAGTAGAGACTTGCTAATGAAGCTAAACTATGCTGACAACTGAAACGTAACTGAACAGTTATACCACATTAAAAGTATAGCATTTTACATTTCTGTCCATACCTAGCTATGACACGTTTACTGTACTTTAAATGTAAATTTAATAGGGAAGCTAACAAATGGGTTATGTTGGTAAAACTCCAGATGTTTAGAAAGTGGAAGCAGATTATATTTTGATGAACAAATTTATTAAGAAGGCATAATTATTTACCTATTTTCTTCCTTCTACCCCCATTTAAGAGCATCCCACTCTTCTGTCTGTATAGAGAGGTCAGGATTCTAAAGTAGGGCGCACAATAAGAACTGATTGTATGATCCTAAAGAAAACTCCCAGGCCTTCTGGTCCCTGCTACATGAGTGTCTTAACTCTTCTGTCTTTCTTCTTTTTGAATAGAAGATCCTGTTGCCAAAGGCAGAAACTCTGTGACATTATGTCTACTGCATTTCAATTCATTCAGCAATATTACTTGCTGCAGGGCAAGCACTCATCACCCAACATTAAAAAGGATGCTGTGAGTGTGTGTGGTTATTTCTTGAGCTACTCATACCATGCTTTATTTAAGAAACGCAATTTGTCATAGTAGTTCACTTTGACCTTGGGCGTATTTTTAAGCAAAGCAAGGCCTAGAAGTCCAAAGCGAGACACTCACAAGGCATCCAGGACAAAAATTTGAACCAACTTCACCAACTCATTCTGATGAAGAGCGACTGCATCAAAGGGAGTCAGAAAGGAGGATGACAGCTTCTCAACTTTTCTCTGTGGCCACAGTTAGGAGGAGACTAATCTTAATCGTTTTGAAGATATCTTCTTTTGATCATGATCCAGCATTACATAAATTGGCGGATAAATATAGAGTTTTGATTTTTGGCTCAGGTCTTTCCTCACCACAACAAACCAGAGAAGCTCCACCATTACTGCTCACAAGCCCTCAGTTTATCCATTCATATCTCGCTTAGTCATAGTATTATTCATGAACAAGACGCCAAGATATTAAAACGCCTCTGCTTGGAACAAATGTACCCGAGATCACAATCTCCAATGGCTCTAACCTGAGTTAAAGAATCAGTCACTTAAAAAAAATACATTAGAATAAAGACTTGAAATCGTTTAAAAGCTGCAAAACTGATCACCATTAAAATAAAGGTAGAAAACACTGATCGTCAAAGTCAAACTTCAAACTTAATTACCTGGCATCCTCTTCTCTCGATCTCGTTGATGCACTTCCATATGATCAGTGGCACCAACAGCCCAGTGTTTTCCCTCTCCACGACCCGCCACGCCTCCACTCCAAACACCTGTGGCTCCCTGTCTCCATCTGGTCCACCGTCCAACGAGTTCTGCCACTGTTCCAACAAGTTCAGCTTGACGTAGATCAGCCCGCGTGGCTCAAGCTTCACTGCCAGCTGATGTGTACGTGTTACTCTGAAGAGCGCAGGCAGGACCACCGTGCCATGGCAGCAGACACGGTTCCTTTTGGGCGTGGGTTCCCAACTGAACACCACAAGCTTCAGGTGCTGGGCGTTCTCCAACTCAATGTTAAAGGTGTGATCCATATCCAGGAAGGATGTTCGACAAGTGAGAAGAGCAGTTCGTGCTTTATTAACGGAGTCAACCTGAATTGCACAGTAAACATCACGGGAGTCAATGCGTGGAGGTTTGAGGTCCTCAGCACCGTAAAAATGGAGACTCATCAGTCCAGAGATATACTGGCTGCACTTGGGCTGATCTGTGAAGCTGTAATGACGGAAAGCATCAATGTCCAGCTCTGTGCCATTTAGTCTAGAACTTCCTCCCTCCGTCTCTTTGCTTTTCCCACCCTTCCCCTCAGCAGATCCGTGTTTACCAGATTTGGCAACCAGCTCTGGTGAGTCACCATCACTCAGGTAGCCTCCTTTGCTAGCTGACTTTGAGCTGCCATTAGTTTTCTTCTTGTTAAAGCTTTGCAGCGTTGAAACGCTGCTGTCTAGGTGATATCGGGAGATTACATTACGGCTCGCCTGCCCGCCTCCGGATGGAACCAACCGAGGAGGGCCTGAAGTCTGAGAGACCGCGTCAGATCCACTGCCGTTGACCCGGGGAGAATGTGATCTTGGCTCTGCCTGATTGTTTCCACTGCTACTTGCACTGTTATTTTGGGTCCCTTTTACACTGAGTTTTCGACTAAGTTCGGGGAGCTTCTTCATCTTCATGGAAATCTTTCTGACTGTACGCGGGGACTTGATCTTGTCTGGGAAAGACCAGTTGATGGAGCTGCTCTTCTTGGTTGGGTTTGGGCTGGATGGAGGTGAGAAGCTAACAGCATTGGGCAGGTCAAGTCCATCTAAAATGGAAAAAACAGAGCAAAGGAAATCCAAATTAAATACATGATTAGCTATTCCACGCTTTTCTCCACATAATTCAGATTAGCAATGTATAAAGACCAAATCAACAAATTGGCACCACCATATCCTAGTTTCCCAAATCAGCATGACCTCTGCTTTCTCTATAGAATGTACCTTTTACCTGTGATTACAAGTAATTACACAATGTCTAGAGGAGAGACGGAAATAAGACATAAAACCAAAAGAAAGATACGTAGGACCCATAAATTACAGTCTCTTAGGAAGGTGGTACACCTTTATGGCATATCATCATATGATTAGACTTACATGCAGCCCAGTAATCCACTGGTAAACACAATCTCTGTGTTTACTGTATAGTACCGTTCTAGTCTCCATATATAAACCCAAGACTCTATAAGAAAATAATCAACTAAAAAGGAAAAGACTAAATGAAACAACATATTTTTTTTAGGTCTATTTGTTAAAAAGACAAAGATATTAACTCGTGTCCCATATCTGTGGAATTAAATTGTGACAACAGACGATCAGTTGTACAACCATTTCTAAAAACTAGTCTACACAATATAAATAAAATGTTACAGGAATGTCATTAAAATTAGATTCAATTATTATTCAAAACGATCATGTGTTTGCCTTAAGCAATCTATGGCTAAAAACTCTCCATATAAAAAAATTGATTTAAATTTTTATTATATTCTTTATAAAATATTATATATACAGTAGATAAGTAAAAAGTTATTTTTGTTTACTCGTTTTAATTCACCGATTTGGAAAGCAGTTTTCAAATTTGTGTTTTTGTGCAATACGCCTTATGGTTACTTGTAGACAAGATGTACATGCTGAACAAAAATTACAGCCTGGAAAAGGTTCCTCCTGATTTCAAATGGCCAGGAACTGGGAATACATTTCTTATTTTGGATTAGCCATGTTTATGAAAAAAAAAAAAATGATGTAATTTAGAAAGTGAGAAATGTTCTGCCAACATCTTCAGCTCTAGTTTGGAGGAGGCCTGCTGTGCTATTCTAGGGTGCTGGCCTGAGGAGTGAAAATACAGAGGTGTAACAGGATGTAGAGAGGGTAAGATGTGGAGAAGGAGTGGGACAGGGAGTAGCCCTGCAGATCAGGGACAAAGGAACCCCTTGTCCAGGCACTCAGAGGTCTGGAGGGTCGACTGCAAGGCTGGCAAGTTGGCTGGTAAACGTACAAATGAAAACAGCTTTTCTCTCAGATTCCTCATCAAACCGCCTTTCAGATAGATGGAGTGGTCTAAGTCTGCCATAGCGCCATGTCAGACATCCAGACAAAAGAGGCTCTGAGAATAAAGAATATAGGCAGAGGGCCCTGAAGGAGCTAATTTACCAAACAACATCAAGGGAAGGGGTGCAGTACAGAATTAAAGTCAAGGACAAAACAAGGCTTGTTCCTCAGTTAAAACTTGTTAGACAGACCAAAGTGTGAAAGTGAAAAACCCATTGGGGCACGCTCTCCACAGAACACAATTTTGGTCCTCCTCCTTGATTTACATCATACATGGAAAGTTGCTAACATGAGCTCAACTTGCTACCACTAAACTCGTCTCTGTTCTACCAAAATGGGCAATTCCAACAATCAGTGGCTGACCTGCAGTGAGTCAGCAAATATTGATACTTGTGTAACTTATCATCTATTGTGTAAAAGAGTGGGAAAATAAACCATGGCAAGATGCTAACACCACGTCCACACAAAGTTACATACACACAAGTCCAATTTTTGTGTGTAGCCTTGCATGAAGAAAAAAAACGGGGTATAAAGGACCTCTAATAATAATAATAATTTAACTTTATTGATCTCACACTGAAGAAATTTGCCTCTGCATTTAATCCAACCCCTTTGGGAGCAGTGGGCTGCCATTGTGCAGCACTCGGGGAGCGGGGGGGTTAAGGGTTTTGCTCAGGAACCCAAAATGAAGGCTGTGGGGATCGAACCGCGTACTTGCAACCTTCTCAGAGCACAAGCGCACTGCTCTAACCACTAGGCCAACACTCCCACAGATATAACCCCTGCAGGAGATTCTCGTCATTCAGTCAGCATAAGTTTAGTGCATATATCAGTCTGTTAGGAACTCCAGGATAGCTTAAACATAAATTTAAAGACACTTTCAGAGAGATTGTATATGTAAACTACCATCTGATGAGTAATTTTACATATTTCTACCGCTTTATGCCCTTTATAAATATTAATGTAGTGTGTAGCAAAACTTATGTGATTTAATTCAGTTTACTAAGAGACAATTAAGTGATCAGCATTGTCAATAAGCTGGGTACTCAGGCTGTTACATTTTTATGCCATGATACTAGTTTGAAAATCTTTCCAAAAGAAACTCCCAGGACAACTACTTAAAGAAAATTACATAAACAAATGAACCATATAGCAAAAGTATGCAGGATATAAGGATTTTAGCTGTGAACACACACACTTTTAAAAGCTGGGTCCTTTTTAGCCTTTGGACCTGTGGTGGCAGCCAGCAGAGTAATGTAACACGTACAAGCTGCGGTTCAGGGGTGATGATTTGACACTCAACCCTCAAGGGCTATGTTCTAGGGTCAAAAGGCCATGAGGTCCACATTCCTCTAGGTGTCACCTAAGCCATGTAACTCTATCCACCCAGCATTTTTACATGCACTTGCAGTCCCTACATTACTGTAACACAAAGAGAGAGTGCATATAGGCACAAAAAAACAGCAGACTGCAGCCCCTTGACCCTGCCACCCCCTCAGGCAGCCGGCCGCTGACAACCTTAAACAAAGGCAAGGAATTTATTACCCTAATATTTCACCACGCTAGCATTAAACAGGTGCAGGGTGAGGGCGTGCAGGTGATTTACAAACTTATCATTTGTTTTTCTGTTATTCTATTAGGAAACAAATTGCCCCTGCAGCCTACACCAAGAACGCTGGATGACCCAAGCTGTCCTTTGATTAAACATGTGCAGAGAAGACGATGAAAATGAGCCTCAGTAAAAACGGATAAGCATTGGAGGGAAGAAATACTCTGCTGCTGTTGATCGCCTCTATAAAAACACCCATATTTACTTGTGTGTCTGTTTTATAAAAACAAAAAAGCCAGAAGTGTATGTTAAATCTAAAACAGAAAAAGAGGCAATGGTGTGTGCAGACAAACATGGCAAGTGTAAATAAGGTTTGAATGACTTGTCTTGTAGTTCCTTTTCTCCAGGCCTGAGCTGCCTCCTTTTGACTTTGCTTTACATATTTCGGTTCTGGACGGTCTTTCAGGAGCTGCAGAAGCCCGGCTCTTGTTCTGGAATAGTTATGAAACGCCTGCTCATATAACCAAGCATGCAGACATCCCTGCTAGAACAACATGGCCTGCTGTCAAAGCAAAACTTATGTGATGTAATTCTTGTACTACTGCAGAAATTTAAGCCCTGTTGTAACCCGACAGACAACGTGGTGCTAATTCTGGTCAACACGTGACTACAGTGTAACAGTCCTTGGTAGGTGATAAACATTTGCGATATAATAATAAATTGTACACAAGCCCACATTTTATTACTTCCTCAATACATTAAATGAATATTCCGGCCAGTAATTTATCTAAATATTTTTTCTTGTGTTAAATCAATAGCAATTGGGCAAGAAATCAAATGGATGAAAATATTGAAGACAATCTGGAAAAAACTTTCTGAAACAGTTTGAAGAGCTAAGCAGTTCAACTATGCAAAGGTCTCCAACAAAGATAAAATATGCACAGCAAGTGATTCAAGAGCAGCAAAATGAACAAAGTATCTAGAAATTTTATTTTTAACCATCTTTAGCATTTGATAATAGAGGTTAATAAGGGAAGAATAAATCGATCTCTAGAACCTGATCATATTCAGAACAGAGTGTAGATAATTGTTTTACCTTTAGGACTCTAAAAAGATAGCCTTTATTTCTAGGTTTCCCCTTTCTTTTTTTTTCTTAGATATAGAGATAGACTGACCGATACATATATATCTATCTATGTCTATATATAGATAGATATCTTTGAATCATCTTGTTCCATAAATGAGTTGGTTTCTTGGTGTATCTCTAGGAAATATGATAAAAAAGAGGTATATCTTATTAACACCTTGTTTTTAGAATACCTTTGAAAAAACAATTCCATGAAATAGGTTGAATATTCGAGTGTGATAAAGAACATATTATCTTTTTCAATGAAGTGAAGGATGTCATTTACCCTCTTTTATTGATAAAAATATCCAGGCAGTACAATAATAAGATAATTAATCTGAAGGGGGTATTTCTGGCTTTGTCCTGATTATTACAATTTTAAAACATTATGTTTGAACTTTTTTTCAGCAACTCTGGCGATGAAATGATGTCTTGAAACCATGCAGTGAGAAAGCTATGTGACCTGAACTTCCCTTTTAACGTTGAGTCAATTAATCTGTTCTTGTTTTCTGTCTCCAGACCAAAACCACACAATTATGAGTCAAGATTAGCTTTCCAAGACTGAACTCTGAAGTATGAACTCTCTGTCTATAACTTAATCAACCAAGGCCAAGTCACTAACACTACAGCAAGTGAGACCAAAACAACCCCAGAAATAACTCTGGTCCATTTTTGAGTGCGGGCCAAGTCAGATTCCCTCAAATGGGCTCAAAAGAGAACAAGCGATTGGAAACACAACAGTGAGTTCACCCACCCCCAGAGTCCATCAATCATTATCGTCCACACAAACAAAGCATTCAGATGGACAAAAAGTCACTCAATAGGCAGCACACAAGGAGTCTGTAGTGTATCCGGTGGTGGAAAAAGAAGCAGCCAACCAGACAGAGAGCCATCTAAATCTATACAGCTTCATTAATTCAGGAAACCCCACTATTCATACTCAAGAAATGAAAGAGGCATGTCAATTTTCTGCTCATATGGATGAAAATGGATCCTTTTATGGAGCATATTTCCATGATTAACCAGAAACAGAAAACCAAGAAATAAACAGGAATTCTTGGAATTCAATGATTTTAGCTTAAGTCAACAGCTTTGACTCTTTTATACTAAAACTGTGATCATATTTAACTGATCAACAAATAAAGTACATTGGCTCCAGTAGCATAGTATGAAAGCTTTAAGATATTACATCAATACCTCTGCATCCTAGGCTGTTAGTAAGAAACATAAGACTTATGGGCTAGGTTAGTTATAGGAATCTGTTTAAATAAGTGTGTCGGAGCCGGATGGCGAGTCTGCTATGTCAAAGCAAGCCAATCCGTCTGTTCAGGGGCAGTAGGGGTGATGTTTTATTTGCCTGGGGCAGCAGCTGCTGTGTACTCAGAGGAGGGTGAAGGAAAAAAAGAAGATGCTCTCTTTAGCCAGAACTGGAGCAGAAGATGGAGCTCCATCTGGCTTTTGGTCTCATGTAAGAGTCTGATGGGCAAAACTACGTCTTAAGAAAATATCCAAATGGTTTGAGGCTGAGAAAGATTGTGGGATTTGACACTTCTGATCTCATGTACCGTTGACTGCATTAGGAGGAGAGTTTACTGAATCATCAACATCAGTTTATGAGCTACGAAAGCAAAAGAAAGACTTTACTTTATTGGACAAATTAGTCATAATTGTGTTTTCTTTCCAAATTGCGTTTGAAAATGTGCTAAAGCTCTCATTCTTTTCATCACGAGATGAGATATTAAGATCTCATAGCAGGCTGCTGTTGTATTCACCGCTGCCATGTGGCTAGCATCCCCCAGCAGTTAAAAGAGGAGGAGTGTCCCTCTGCAGTCAATACAAACTCTGTTAACAGTGACCACAATCCCCAAAGTAAACTCTGAAGGTTGAGGCCATATATAACAGAAGACCAAGGAACACAGTGAGCCAAAAAGAAGCTTCTGTGTCCTCGCAGCAAGTTGTGAGGATTGTTGACGACACGCGGCAGCACACGCCGCTCGGTTTCTGTTAAGGCAAAGTGAGGGATGGCGTCACCGAACCCGCTGGAATCAACTGCAAAGTCAACATGCAGCCGGCAGTTCCGGAGTAGGAGGGAACAGTGGGGGGGAAAAGAAAACAACGCTGCTACTCGTTGCTCTCATTTTCACAGCAACAAGTAAAACCACACCAGCACAGAGCTACCACTGATGGCTGCTGAAAAACACAATATTTACTACAAGGAATAAATTTAGCACAGGTTTCTGAATGGTAGTGGCGTATACAGTCATAACCTTATAATTCAGATCTCTCAAGCATATTCACATTTTCAAACCGAGCAACCAAAATATTAATTTGACTACTGCACTGTACATGAACTGGAAGCAAAGCAATACCTGGTCTTTAAATAAGGGCAGTAGTAGTATCTCCACTTATGTGTAGATTAGTCTCACTCTAGCAGTTGTTCAGCTAAGATCTCAGAGGTTTGATGGAGAACAATAAGGCCAATTTATACTTTTGATGCATAGCCTCTGCAACCATCAAATCTGTATCTGTGTGCAACAACGCCCCCCGTGCAGAAGCTCTGCAACCATCGTCGCACACCTCAAAAAAATCCTGACTACAAGTTAGACGGTTGCAATCCCACGCAGACCTCAAGCTGAAGTGTGCAGACAAAAAGCAGCTGTTATTGGTCCTTGGTATGTCTTCCGGCTGTCTGTGTGGTCGTCCTTCTCAATTCGGTGCGAGGGCGCGCCATTTTTTTAAAACCGAGAAGTAATAACAATAATGGATTACCACAACGAAAGGTTGATCGAGGAAGTTTGGAAGTACAACTACTTGAACGATGCCTCAGACATGTTGTTTTGGAAAATAAACACTTCCGCCAGCATGGCCGAAGAAGTTCTCCTGACCATCCGCGGTAGTTCTCATGACTTCTCTCGCGCTTTGGCGGGAAACTGCTGTGCGTCCCTAGAAATTCCAGACCGACGTTGCAGAAGCATACCAGCAAAACTGGTTCTTGGCCAGACCCAAACGACATTTGATGTGTGCTGTTGAAGTATAATCCGCTTTGAGTCAACCACCACCTAATTCAGACCAAGCAACCTAGTAGATAAGACAAGGATAAAGTATCAGAGCACAGTTAGTATTGAAAAACATATTCTAAGCTTTAAATATCTCACAGTTACCTTCCAATCCATAAACCAAAAAAAAGAAATAGAAATAATTGAAAGCATGTACCTCAACTGAAACCTCTAAGACCTGTGCGATCCACATGACAGGCCTGCCAATGAGGCAATTATCAGAGGGGCAGCAATTATTTTCTCTCATTTTATGGAATAGTGGCAAGAAAGAAGTTATGAGCCATAAGCAGTAGTACTTAAAGGTTTTTAAAAGCCATGTAGCGGACATGAATACATAACGGATGAGGTTCTGGTCCGATGAACCTAAAATTGAAGATTTGACTTACATTCGAAAGACTGTGAAACAAAAACAATCCACAGCACATAAAGCTGAACATATTATACCAATGGTGAGACAAGAAAGTGGTAGTATCATGCTGAGGTCGTACTTTTCTTCAGAGGGGAAATGGAAGCTTGTTAGCTCAATACAAGAAGTCTAGGAATAAAAAGCTAAGACTGGGACAGTCTAACCTAGCAGGGCAAAAACCTTAACCCTATAGAGCCACAACAGAATGGTTAAGATCAATGAAACCTGAGCTTTTCTGAAATGAAGAATGGTGATAGTAGCCATTAGTTATTGGATAATCTGTGAATAACCTGCATCTGGGATTGATGTAAAAAGCAGTTCTAGTAACATTGGCCCAGGTGAGATGAATACAAATGCACAAGAGGTTTTAATCATTTTACTTTGGAACATTGAAAACAATCACAACAACCATCTGTCCTTAATAGGAGATTTTTAGCTGAATTCGAATCAGGTGCTAGAGGTATCAGGTATAGAGTATTTATAGACAAAGGTCTCTGCACTTCAGCTGTACAGGCATAGATACCATAAAGACATTCTCATGTTTCCTGTATTTTAACTTCTACTAATAAACATAGTTTAAGGTAGTAAGAAAAACTAAACCTTCCGTTAATTAAAAGGCTGTCTATCAGAGTAGAGGAATTAACCAATTAACATTCATGTTCTCGCTGAAGCTAGCTAAAAGAGCAACATCCCCAAAAAAAAGGTAAAGGTTAAAGCAATATAAACTTCTTGAAACTATACACTCACACACATATATATATATATATATATATATATATGTATGTATAGTTTCAAGAAGTTTAAGGTCTAAGTGACAGATTTCTCCCACAAAGAACAAAAACCACTGTCACTGTGTTCAGTTCAAGCCATCAAATTGTCACTGTGAGAAATAAGAGCCCAGCCACGAGCCAAACTATTCATGCTGCCTTATTGTTCGTACAACTGTAATAGCTGTTGCGTGCCACAGAGAAGTTTTGTAATTATAGGCTCAGATGAAGATGTGCCAAATAGTTCAAACTACCATGTTTCCGCATCACAGAAGAAAAAAAAGTTAGAAGTCTGTCAAAAAAAAAAAAAAAAAAGATAGAAAAGGACAGGGCCTAATGATAGATGGGGAGCCGTGTGCTGGCTGTCATCATTCTGTCGTCGCTTTCAGGTGAACAAGTAAATAAGGAGCAAAGAAAGTGAAGGAGAAGCGCAATGATTCATGTTGGTTTATTTAGAAACCAACTTTTTTTGTTCATGAATGACAAAATTCAGAAGATCATACATCGATTTGTAAACTTGTTTTGAAGTAAGAGGATTCATTCTGCTTAGGAATGTCAGTGCTGAATTCCTCCTGTCTGATGTCTGTCTGAGCTGAACTAATGTGGGACACTGATACGGGAGGATATGATTAGACAGCGCTTGACTCCTGTCGGCTCTGATAAAGAAGAACATAACAAGAATAAGACAGTTTGTCTGTTTGGATAATCTATTGAGCTTTACTTATTAGGCTTTATACAGATAACACGCTTTCATAACTTTGGGGGTTTTAACTTATTTGTAGACTTCTCTTAAAACAGCTAGTTGCTAAATATTTAATAGCTTAAGATCTGACTTTTTGAAGAGCAAAAGAGTACGTTTCTTGATTAGGATCTTCGTCAACGTTGGCTATAATTATAGCAAAGTGTGCGTATAACCACAAATATCTCCCAGGTGATTGACAAAGCTAAAAAAGTAATTGGCCCTCAAGCATCATCTCAATAAAATAAATGAAAAAGCATGAATGACTAAGTCGACATAAAGCGAGAACCAATAAAGTGTTTTTCTTTGGTCTTACCTGTTGGTCTGCTGGTGCAGCCCCCCCCCTCCTCTGGATGCTTGCACGCAAGCATCTGTCTGTGCAGATGCATGGCCTCCGTGGAATGTGCAGCATTCCCCTGATTCAACTCTCCAGAACCACTACCAGGACCTTCCACGAATGCATCCAGTCCACTAGAGCTCTCCACAGTCCAGCCAACATGAGCCAAATCTCCTCCTATGCCAGGCCTCCTCTGCACTTCGCCTCGAGGAGGGACGACCAGCCGTATGCAAGGCCGCCGGGAAAGTTCTGGTTCTTCATCCTCTGGGATTGGGTTGTACCAAATCTCCCCCTCATCATCTGCATCGTTTTCTTCGGATGGGTCTACACTCCGAGGATGGGGAGACACCTTAGACTGACCAACAACCACCTAAAAACAAGAAAGACGGAAATGTTAATCTACAAAATTAATATGTTACTTAAGGATACATAAACATAAGAGGAACTTGCAAACCCCAATGAAATACAGTTTGACACACATTTTCTGTCACTTTTGTCTCATAACTTGACAGGCCAACACAAAGAAATGCCTAATCATGAAATGGAAGGAAAATGATACAAGTTCTCTGTGTTTAACAAACAAAACCCTGAAAACCTGTAAAGCAGTATTCGTTGACTCTAGCTCTGGTGGCATTTAGGTGCTTTGAGTTATTTGCAGTTTATAACCAGTTTTTCCCAGGGCTGCTTCACTTTAGCTCCATCTATCACCCATCAAATCTAACCTACATCTCTTTGTCTTCCAATAAAAATTATTTTAACAGCATAATTCAGCTACAGCTATCGAATTGTAGCGATGGTTTGTTCAGCATAATGTACAATGTTGGTCTAAAGATTCAGTCATGATCTCATCTGAACCGACCATCTTCATCTACATGACTATGGTGTTCCTTCTACCTGCATCTAAATGAGATCACCCACACTGTTGATTTCTAAAGGCACTTGGCTATAGTACATTTAATTCCATGTATCAGAGTAAAGGGGCTGAATATACTCTTAATGAATGCCACACTTTTCTCTTTTTCATAGTTATTTCACAAAGGTATTTTGACAAACATGTACCAGAAGTTCCTGGGGTAAACCCATGACGTGGGGTATTTCTGCCTGGATTTTAAATGTTGTCCCCATTGGTTCCCTCCAGGTACTTTGGCTTCCTCTTATAGTCCAAAAACACCATTTCTAGGTTAACTGGGGGCTATAAATTGCTCTTAGGTTGGAGTGTGTGTATGTGGTTGCATCTCTCTGTGTTATCCAGCAGTGGACTGGTGACCTGTCCAGGGTGTGCCCCACCCTTCCTCCATAGGCTGCTGGAGATAGGCACCTAACCCTCACGGACCAGCAATAGAAAATGGGCAGATAGATGTATAATTTTCCTTTGCCTTTAAAATACGTTACTTCACTGTTTTCTGTTTGTCCATCATCTAAGGTCCTGACAAATTACTTTTGGTGAATGGTCAGAGGACCCCAAAGCTCCTCAGACATTCAATTAATTACCCATTCACATGCTAATGGTGGAAAACTGTACTGTAGCCACATCTACACTGGGGCAGATGAACAGAATCAGGACTGGCACACAATCAGCCCAACGGGGTCCTCTGACCATAAACAGCAGGCAAAGCCCAAGGTCTTTAGAACAGATGAGGTGGAGGCATTACTGATGAACCACCACTTCACCCCCTACACCCTGAGCCAACGTCACCCAACTACATTAAACTTTGAGGTAACATGAGAAAATACAAAGACATACTCTATTGAACTCGTTTCTATTCTTTAACATTTGCTAAACAAACAGACTAATTTTATGCAAAGTTATTGTATGAAGATACTAACCTGAGGGATCAGGAGATGTACTGGCCGTGGCGATGCTCCAACTGTGGATCTTACGTCTGGCAGAGGAATGGGGCTAGGAGAAAGCTGATGGGAGCCCTGGCTGCCTTCCTCAGCTCCCACAATCCCTTGCAGCTCATCCCTGGTGCAGTGACTTTTTGGCTGAGAGCTCTGCTGCAGCCAGTTGCGCTTTTTGGACACGGTGATGGTGGTGGTGAGCTGTGGGCTCCATGATGAAGGCTCGTTGGGCAGTCTGCCTGCCTCTCTTCCCGTTACACATGGGGTGTGGAAATTCTCAATGAAAGCTGAGAGAGTGGAGGACACAAAGGAAGACAGCGAGAGTCACTGCTTCATGCCAGAAGATAGTAACAGGATTTGGCTGGGATAAGAAAAGCAACTTATCATCATCTGGATTAGTATCATTTCACTAATTACTGATGGGAACTGAATTAGAGAAGTGAATTCTTAATCTCAAACTATTCAAGTCAAGACAGGCTGAGAGAAACATTTGCATCAAGAAACCACAAGTGTGAAAATATTTAACAATGCCAGCTGGTTTTGCACATCTGCATTGCTGAATTTCCTACTTTTTTTCCTGGGAATTGAAGATAAGCCAAAAATAGTTTTAAAAAAACCACCACAGATCAGATTTAGTGGTTTTATGATATCTTCTGATGGACTACAATCTTTTACCAAAAGTCACTTCCCCCCATTTCCATTTGTCCTTCTAAAGTTACCTTTATGAGGGTCTGCTTTGGCAATATGTACACCCACAATTCCAAGCAGAGATTGGAGACCAAATGGATAAAAAAGGACATAAAAATTACATTACAGAAAGAAAAACAAGGATGACTTATTAAGTGTAGGCGGCTGACATATGTCGAAGAATCAAATGATAGATATGTGACTTGTATAACTGCATTTAATGTTTATATATCAAGAAAACCTCCTTTATAATTAGACCATACTATGAGATATGAATAATATGCAACGATTTATCACAGTCTGAGAAAGAGAAAAAAACCCAACTATGTTCAAAAGTGTGACAAGAAAGCATAGTGCTGAGGGAGGCCAGGGTCCTGCTCCAACTTGTAGAGCAGGCTCAAATAAAAGGCTGTTTTGATCCCCTCCAGCTCTCAGACGAGCCCCTCCAACATGCTTTAATGCCAGCTTCTACTTCTCTAGAATTTTTCACACATGCCTGACTCGCAGAGCAAATCTAGCATACGATCCATCATAGAATACAATTAACAGCACCAATTTAGGGGGAAATCAAATTGGTTTTCAGGTACGGTACTTTTAATCAGATAATTGAATATCTACTAAGTTTATAGACCAAGAAAACATTTAACAGCAAAAACATGATTTTAGGGAGTCTCAGTGCTGCTTTCGATGTGGCTAATCATAACAGTCTTAAATAAACTTTAAATATAGATGCAGATATACATTATTCTCCATAGATTTAGTTAAGAATTTGTTTGGTCAACCAGGCTTACATTGTGTTATACAGCAGTTAAAGGTCTGAGTGACCAAAACCATGTTGGGGAATTTCTCAAGGCTCCATTCTCAGGTAGGCTGGATTCAATATATAAATATTCCCTCTCAATTAGAATAGGTAGGATCAAAATATCTGACAACTTGTATGCTGACAACATAACCTTATATTTCTTTATGACTTGATAACTAGGGGTGTCCCGGTATAACATTTTCATTTCCAATTCAATGCCCATATTGCAGCTTTGAGAATTGTCCGATACCAATATTGACCTGATATGCTATTATTATAATCTTACCAGCTTTAATTACTTATTTTATTCTGTAGAATGTTATAAAAGGCTTCATGAAGAATTATAACTAAAACAGGGAACAAAAGTAATCATCAAAATGTATGAAAAATCTGACCCACTAAAAAATGAATTATAGAAACTGTTAGTAAAAACAGAGTGTTTATATTTGCATGAAAATATTTGAGGTTGTAGATGATATCCAATTTAATCTGATATTAGTTTTTTTTTTTGTGGCTAATATCAGATCGGGACATCCATATAGATAACCACAGTCCATTAGTCACCAAGTCCTTTTTTTCATAATGTAAATGAGTCCATTGGTCATAATTTTCACCATCTTAACTCATAAAGGTCAGGAACAGATTTAAACATGGAAAGGTAGCTTTTTAAAAAAATTTTTTTATGTATTTTTTAGTTAAATATTTTTTAAGCATTTCCCCAATATAGAATGGCAAAATTGTACTATTGATAAAGTGAATTTGTTTTCTATTGTTCCTATATTTTATTTTCTAATGCCTTCCTTATTCATGGTACAAAAAAAAATCTGCCATGCCTTGCCTACAGTCTACAAGGCTCTCATAGCAGCCTCTCTGAGATCTACAGCTTTATAAAGCAACCATTGTCCCATAAATATTCAGTGAAATTTCTTGCACCAGAACAAAAGGAGTTAATCTTCCCTGAAATAGAGCTAGAATAGTAGGCGGGAATGAACTAATCAAAGATAGGGATTAAACTTCCTTGCACTCCACCTTTTAGTAGATTTTAGTTCATTTCCTTTCTGAATCCGCTTTGGCTGGACAATAAAATCCTAATCTTTAAAGTGCCTATGCCTCTTCTTTTGCTTGATTATCTGAATACAAACACAGACAGAACCTTTCATTTATGTACAGCAGACTTCCATTCGTATCATGTTTTTATATGTTTGCAAAGTCTCAATTAGAGATGTATGAGGGCCGGTGTTTGGGTAAATTTAGACTTGGAGAGTCATTTCAGGTGGTTCACTGAGTTCAATGCAGGACTGTGTGGGCTTGAGCACCCTGTGCTCATCTATGCCACGATTTTATCTGTTCCAGTAAGGCTGCGTTTCAGGTAGCCTTTTTAGTTTATGTAGAAAATTCATCCAAGTAGTAAACGCATATAATGCATTGTTGTGACAGATGATGGATTTAAGATAATTATCATAAATTTTGCTTTGAATTCCTTAAAAAAAGGTGTTAAAAACCTCAAGCTTCTATGCCATAATTACTCATTTGCAATAATAAACCCACTTTTTAACCAAGGAAAAAAAAAATTTAAGGCAGCTATGGTTTTAGGCTGTGTAAAGACACATAATCAAGAAATTAAGCTAAGAAAGATACCTTTTATTTTTTTCCACGCAAAAAGAAAAATAAAACCATATAAAGGATTTGTAAAGAAAAAAAAAAGCGGAATAATAACTGAGCCTCTCCAAAACAACTGACCTTGCCGCCTACACAGGGAGCTGTTGTCGAGAAGCTGTCTTCTTCAAGGGGTCTTTCATAACTGGAAAAGGAAGCATGTTCTGACAAGAACAACATTCCAGACCACAGCTCCAGATTTAAATCTTTTCTGCCATCTCCTTTTACCATCACGCTCCTTCACAGGAGCAACAACTTCCAAAACAAACAATGGGCCGGACAAATTAGACCCAATTTGTAAAAAAAAAAAAAAAAAAGAAAAAAAGAAAACTTTCAAATATTAACTTCTGTCAAATATTAGACAATTTATAGACCTTATTTACCTGTCAGGCTTTCAATAAAACCTGACTAAAAATTATTCTAAAAATTTTGAATTTTATCTCTATCAAACGAAACTAAACATCAAGACAGGGTGATTAGAAGTGAAAAATTAATAGACAGGAATGACAAGAAACAAAGCAGGGAGATAATTAGAAAGGTGACAGGAAAGCTAATTTAGAAATCTAATTAATAGGTTTTTAAGGAAAACAATGCAAACCAACAAAGAGTCAAGAAACAAGTTTAATTCCCTTTAAACCACATTTACAGTATTTAGGCCACTATTTCAATATTAAACAGACTCAAAAAGCAAAAGATTAAATCTGGACTAAAACACATTACTGTCTATTTAGAGGACGGAGCTGAATTAAAGAACAAGGAAGAAAAAGTCGCCTTGTGACAGTGTAAGAAAAGGGGCAAAAACCTGCAATGTTAACCACTAAACAAAATCATCCCATACACTTGACTTAGAATAGATTTTATCTACAGCGAAACATGTTAAAGGCCCTTTTCAGCTTCTTTGCAATCCGTGCAGAGGGAACCCTGACGGACCCCCGACCTCAAGGTAACAGATGGCCAAACCCCACAGTACATGACTGCGTCTTTGTCAGAAAACCAAAAGAAAAGAGAAAAATGAGGCGGTTCACAGATGGGGAGGAGTGTTATGGTTTGCAAAATTACCAGGAAAAAAGCTCCAAGTACCAATGCAGATCTGCATGGTGTGAGCCGCAGAATGAACCCAATTATATTCACCTCTAAACTTTGTGAGTGGCTGGATCTTTTGCTCATAAAGACAAAGCTCTTGATCCACTTTCCCATAGGCTTGTAATTTTGTTCCTGTTTTCCCCTTTTGGTTAAAAAGGCCTTTCTTTTGATAGGAGCAAAACACACACCAGCTCATTTTCTCTTCCATACAGACACAACTTTGTTGTAAGTACTTGGTTTGTGAGCTCCTATTTAGAGGGAATCTTTAGCGGGGTGCCATGCATTCCTGTTGACACTCATTCATATGCTAATCATGATTCTCAGTGTAGATTTTTCTTTTTACACAAGGACAGAGCTGAG
Source organism: Cyprinodon variegatus (assembly GCF_000732505.1). NCBI lineage: Eukaryota > Metazoa > Chordata > Actinopteri > Cyprinodontiformes > Cyprinodontidae > Cyprinodon > Cyprinodon variegatus. The sequence goes on from NW_015150696.1 coordinate 594,521, forward strand.
ATCACTCAGGGTTACATCACATGTCAACACTTGCATCCTACTGAGGCATACTGACGGCGTTGATAACACTTCCTCCTCCATATGCTGGCTGAAGAGGCCAATTTTTTTCCCTCCATCTCTCAGTTCTTTCAGTGTTTCTTTTTTTGTGTTGATCAAAATCAAATTTTTAGGGCAAACAGAGATGGCTTAATTAGCTAAATAGCTACAATAACCGTTAGAAAGAAGCCTTGAAGCCCATTAAAGGCAATAAAGTAGCATTCTCCCCACTCCTTGGAGCAGACGCCATCATGACTAACACATCTCATAAAACCATATCGGCATGATCCATTATGCCTCAAGTTTCTCCTCTCTCATCTTATCTGTGTTTGGAGCTTGCAACTTCAATAAATCTGTCAAAGCTCATACATGCTATAACACAGGATAGTGTTTGCACCTCCCTTCTTAGCTGTGACATGTGTTTCTATCTGAAAAAAGTTTCTTGAAAAGAAAATATAGATATACTTAGGAGTGAGTATCATATTCTTTAACATATACTCTACAGTGCTCTGTTAGACTGACATCTAGAAACTGAGACCACTGCCAAGATCATGAACCACATGGGTATTATCTCAACAAACATGACCAGCAACTAAGCTTTAGAAGCCAAACCAGAGTGATACAAAGCAGATTGGACCCAATTCTTTTATGTTGTTTCCAACCAGTTCCCATCATCATCAGATTAGCTTCCTGTGCAGAGTTTTCTAGATCCGATCTAAAAAAAGGGGTTGATAGAAATTCACCATCTTTGTTTACGAATGCAAAGAATTTTCTAATTTTACATAAAATACACTCCAAAGATTGGAACAGGTGCGTACATGAACGCCAATCGGAATGGCAATCGGCCAAAAAAAACAACCCCTTTTTTTCGGAATTAAATTTCTTTCCGATCAGACCAAATTGGATTAGAAGCTTCTGTTTGACATGTCTACATGAAACCTTAGTTACAATTACATAGACACAAATGATCAGATTAAAAACCTGATCAGAGAAAAACTGATTCAAGTAAACATGTCAGACTGAAGAGTCTTATCCTATTCAGTCCGACATGAATAGTGTGAATAGGATCGGATAGGTAATTGCTGAACGCTGTTCCGATTGGTGTCCATGTACATACCCATTCCAATCTTTGGAGTGAAGCAATCTCCACTATGCATGTGTCTTACCTCAGCGTGATGTTTCTCTCTTTATTAAAGCCAGGCATACACTGTGAGTGCGATACTTTCAATCATTGCACGCAGCTAATGCCCAAACTGTACAGCCGATTCAATTCCATTCAATTTATTTATATAGCGCCAATTCACAACACGTCACCTCAAGGCATTTTACAATTCACTAGATTATATAGTCAAATTGTTCTCACACTGTGCGACCGACTCTCTGATGCAATCATACGACTGCCAACTGAATTTCATTTTCTCCCGACTTTACGATTCCTGATCGGAAGGTGGTCGTGAGAGGTTAATCGCCCCTCGTTACCCCCTGTACACTACATGATGCATGAGGAGGCTGAAAATCGGCTAAATCGAAAAATTCTCACACGACTGGAGAATGTGCCTGAAAAAGAGAAAAAAAATAAATAAATCACAGTGTATGCCCGCCTTAACCTTCATTCAGTGTCTACTCGTCCTCTTTGGTAAAGGAGGCACTAAAGATAACGTGCAGATGAACATGCCATCCTGACCTCTACCCCGTAGATAAAATGACCACCAAAAATAAAAAATATGGATACAAAGATGCAATGAAGGTCCATAATGGTAAAGTCTACATCAACAGATACGACTGAAGATAAATAAAAGGGGCAGGCACATAGAGTAGCTAAAGTTTGGGATAAGCGGACAAGTAGAGGTTTGTTTACAAAACAGGCCAATTATTTGTGTCCATGTAAACAGAGTTATTGTTGAAACTGGAGTTAAAACTAGTCAGACAAGGGCACGTGTTTTCAGTAGGAAAAAATAAAATAAAAAGGGTAAGCCTCAATTTCCTGTTCTTTGCTTCTGTAGCCCATCTGCTTTAAGATTTAATGTGTTGTACATTTAGAGAAGGTTTCATGAATGCCATGGATATATAAGGAGTTTATGTGAGACAGAGGATGACTTGTTAGCACCTTAAATAAGTCAGCCCACTTTCCTCTCACCGCTGTAATCAACAAGGTGTTTTTGTCCACACATCTGTCCCTTTCTGCAGATTTTCTCATTCCTGGGCACTTTTAATAAAAACATATAGGAAGGTCTGTGTCAAAGACTTAACTCTAAGTTGAAATGCATTTTAATTTCAATGCTTTAAAATTCTGATGCTCGGTTCCAATTTAAACAAGTTGTTTTTAAATACATCCAGCGCCTTAAATCCATTCAGTTGCTACCTTGTAACCGGCGGCTTCCCTATTGGTGGAAATATGAGGCAAGGTCATCTAAAATTAGCCGAAAAAACAAAATTCAAGATAACGTTTGGATTTTTTTAACAATGTTTCCCCCCGATAGTAGCTACAGTAATCTATTGTATTTTTCAAGGTTTATCTACTTTTGTTATAGATAAAAACATGACATTCCATAAAATCCACATCTTGAAGCAGATGCATCTTGGCAGGAAATCAGCACAGAGTTCAGGATGTTGCTAGTTTAGAACAGTTCAAAACATCCTTTCCACATTCAAGGATTTCCTCAAATTATCGACAACATGTCATGTCAGGTCTTGTGTGTATATGGTGGTTTTCACTTTGGAAAAAGGATACAGATTTTTTTTTTTTTTTTTGGTTTTGTTTCTAGTTTTTACACTGGCTACACTCCAACTGGGATGTTTCCAGTTCAGGTAAATTGTACATCCCTGTATTTAGTTTGTTATATCATTGTCCAGTTTAACTCTATTTTCCATTTTGCAAGGCCAGACAGACAACCTTACCCTTCTTGTTTATAAAGTTCATTTAAATTACTATAAAGGCAGCTTGGTTCTTATCGTTCTAACTTATAAAAGTTAGAACATTCTTTTAAATATTTCACTCATAGTACAGCAAACAAACACCATTGTCAACTTTGTTTGAGACTTTATATTGTATTTACCAAATGCATGACTCATTACCCAATCCCTGCTGAAGCATGACACCTGGGTCATGCCCGCCTACCAGCATGCTCTCCTCTCCACCACGCCGAAACAAAATAAGAAATCTTTTGACTTTAAACAAAACATCCACAAACATTTTCTTATGCCCTTCAGAAAGTGTTGACATTAGTCCATGAATAAAGTGCATAAGGTCAAACTGCATTGTGATTTCTAAAGACTTCACTTCGAGGTCTCATTTCCAAATATCATTCATGAAACTCCAGGTTTGCAATATTAGACAAAATAAGCTAGAATAAAATAGGCATCCATAAAAGGAAATGCCTCAGAAAAGGGGTTTAAGAGAGCAATGAGGAATTTAAGGCTTTTTTTTTTGCTCAAACGTTCTTTCTGAGGTATTAATAGCTCCTCATTTGCAAGAGAGGTCAAGCAATGACCGTAATAAACACTTAATCGACCTTCATTTTGTTCAGTCATGGTGAGGAATTAGGTGACACAACTCAAACAAGTTAAACAACAGGAATGGCATCTGAAAAATTCCACCCAAAGTCTCTTTAAAGGCAAGCTACCATTGGGCTGTCAAGAGCAAATGACTGGGGAGGAAGGCGACATGACAGCACAACCCCCTCTTCCCTCAAACAAATCACCCACCAGGCCGACAGCAGAAAAATACTGCAATGGCTTCTCTCCCGCTTTGGATTCCTCTGGCCACAGCTGTGGAAAAGCTCAGCCGAGACAGGGATAAAATGGAAAGTGGAGGAAATAAATGAGGAAAAAATGAGAGCAAACACTGAGAGTTGCATGGAAACTAATAAATACCAAGTTTGGTACTGATTTTAACTCTACAATGGTCAAGAAAGGAGCTGTTATACGGTGGCAGTATGTTAAAAGGAGAAACCTAAATAATATCATTTGTGGTTTCCTGATACAGATGTTTTCAAGTTTTTCATAAAAAATTAGCTCACAATCAAACATTAAAATCAGATGACGATCAATAGAAAACACACAAAGACACAAACATTACCCAACCACCAACACCACAGACATCAATCTAACAGAAGAGTAAGTTAGTAGTTACTGGATCTATGTTGTCAGTATTTTGTCCGACAATCTTGTGTGTAATTAAAATGTTAAAATGTTGCTAAATTAGTGTGAAAGGCAAAGCCCGCCACCAGTTACAGATCCCCTAAAAAGGAAAGCAAGAGGTCTGAGGTGTCTCGTCCCTTTGCTTTGCATCCAGAATTGAAGGAGTGAAGGGTGGACCGCCACCAGGCGAAGTCTACTATGAGGTGGAGGAGGATGACAACAATCAGACGGGAGGAAAAACGGTAGAGGATTCCCGCTGGAGATGAGGCCACCCTGTGTAGCCTTCCTACCTGGCTGCTGAAGCTGGCTTGTTGACTTGATTGTAGACGATTTAACCTTGACTGATTTATTCCCTCGGACCTGGACGCCTTGTTTGCAGCCTCCGTGGTTAACCTTAAGGGAGGACCAATCCAGGTTCTGACCTCCACCTAGAGGTAAAGATGAACCCTCGATGCGCTGTTTCATCTCTGATGAAAGCAGACGACCCTTGTGCATCCACTCTTGCATCTTGTTCACGGTAACGCCATGGCCTTTCCTGACTGATCGGACCACCTGAGCCCGGACCTCAGCCAGCTCCCGTCTGCTCTCCTGACCCCGATGGATTCCTGGTTCACTGTTGCTGTCTGTAGAACCTGTGAGGCTGTTGACCGAGCCGCTGCTCTCGTTCAGCTGCCCCCCGTAGTCCTCCTCACCTGCGGCCTTTTGCAATAGTTCCTCGCTGCTGACTGCACGGCAAGGCTCCTTAGGCTCAGACGTCTCACCTGCTTTTAAGGCATCAGTCCCTCCATGCTCTTTTGACTCCAAAGCTTCTTTTACACGAGCCTCTACACTTTCCTGTCTGCTTACTTGGTTACAACATGAGGATACAGGATACCTGATAATGTCATCACTGGCAGATCGCTGCAATGTGGGTCTTATGGTCAGTGACAATCTGGACAGGCTCTTACTGATCAGCCTTGCCTTTGAATCCAGCTTTCCAGTGAGGCAGAGCAGAAGTGATTCGGTGTCAGAAAGCTGCTGAGAACTGTGGTTCCCTCCTGAGGACCAGGAGTCACTGTCTGTATTTTTAACAGACAGCCTGGAGCACAGACTGTCTCTTGAATGACTACTACAGGAAGAAATGGCCTGCTGCTCAGTTGAGCCACCATTAATCTGATGAACATCCAAACTGATATCATTCATAGCATTAATGAGAAGATAATAGGCTTCCTGCAGCTGTGTTCTAAGTCTGTCTGTTTCCTGGGTGATCTCACCATCATCTACCTGCAGCTCTGTGGCCTCCACCCTATCATCAGTTTTTGGTTTAACTGTCTCATAAAAGGGCAGAATTTCATTATCGTAATAATCTTCATCTTCACTGTCTAAAGGGTAGCCCAGTGGCCCCTCTGTGGTGCAAAGAGATTGGATTTTAAAGTCACACATTTGTAAGTCAGTAGGGAAAACAGTTGGGCTCAGAGGGCATCCTGATGTCTCTCCATTGAGCCGCTCACATCCAGACTCATAACTCTCAATGCTTCTAATTAAAACATTTTCTTCTGAGTTTGGATGCACGCAACTTTGCGTGTACGCCTCCAAAGCGGGGCTGTCAACATTCCAGGTGTTATTTGCGTGGATTGCTACTACAGTCCCTGCCATGTGCCGGGAGTGTCCCCTGCTCTTGATCTCTGGCCCCTCACCACCTGCAACCCAAGCCACAGCCGCTCTAACGAACCCTGCGCGTGCGCCTACCTGCGCGCGGTGTGACGCGTGACCGGAGCTGTCCCCGAACCCGATAGAATCCCCGACGCTGCACTGCCTCTGCGCACAGACGAAGCGCTTTATCTGCACATGTGGTCCTTTGAGTGAAATCCCCGCAGATGCGGGCTCCCAGAGGCTGCTTTCCTCCCCCCCGGACCCCTCCCCAGCAAACTGCGTGTCTCTTTGAAGTGGGGCTCCTAGGAGCCGCTCATTAACGTGAACCCTGCCCCCGCTGCTCTGATCCTGGGGACGTGAGCCAGCGGCTGCGCAAATCGGGACTGTTGTGAACCCCTCAGTTTGCACCAGCGCTCCTTCAACATGATTCTCATATGTACTCATTCTCTCTGTGGTGGAATCCAAAACTACCGGGCGGATCTCCTCAGGGAAAACTTTTTCTTTACCTTCAGGGCCACCATGCGCCGCAGCAGCAGATCCGTATCCACCGCTGAGCGTCGCTCCTTTTTTGGACTTCTTCCCCCGTAGTTTTGCTAGTAAAGTCCTCCGCAGAGGATCAGCCATTCCTTTCCTCTGCCACCCCCCTCCCCCCTCCAGCTAATTCCTCCCGGTGTCTCTCAGCAGACTGGCCTTAGAAGCGAAGGGCCGGGCGGGTTGTCCTCGGTCAGAGCTCGCCGAGCGGACGCGCTGCTCTCCATTCTCCGCTGTCAGCTCCGCTCTGCAGGCCACTCAGACACTCAGGACTCTACTTTGCTCAACTGCACCACCTCTCTCTCCTCTGCTGAACACACACATCTCTCCTCCCTCCTCTCTAGAGCCTCGCCTCTCTGGGTTTGTAGCTCAGATGTTTCAAATATTTTCTTGTTTCAAAGTTCATTGATTTTATACGGAAGAGGATTAAGGCCACTGAAAAGAAAAAAAAAAACGTTAATTGATTTTTAAATTTTATGTCAGAATTCCGACCTTAATCTGAGAAAAAAGTCAGAATTCTGAGTCAGAATTCTGAGATTAGTCAGAATGCTGAGAAAAAGGTCAGAATTCTGACTTTTTTTCTCAGAATTGTGGGATTAAAGTCATAATTTCGAGAAAAAGTCAGAATTCTGAGCCATAACTCTGAGAAAAAAGTCAGAATTCCGACTCAGAATTCGGATTTTGTTTCCCCTCATAATTCAGGGATTAAAGTCATAATTCTGAGAAAAAAGTCAAAATTTTGAGTCAGAATTTTGAGATTAAAATCAAATTTTTTGACTTTTTTTCCTCAGAATTCTGAGTTTAATCTCAAAATTTTTAATTTAAACTCAGAATTCTGACTTTAATCTCAGAATTTTGGATCTTAATATAGATGGGTACCATGAAGGAAGAGATGTGGGAGAACTCAGCTTCACTGACAAAGAATGGCGCAATTAGGTGACTTTTTAAGTGCTCGAGGATGCTCAAAGTGATGGTATTTCGTTAATGGAAGAGCAGAAGGTGATTAAACTAAACTAGAGCTAGTTTAGTCTTTAAAACAGACATGGCTACGGCTTGATGGTAACAGGTTTGTTAGCTATCAGAATTCTGAGAAAAAAGTCAGAATTCTGAGATTAAAGTAAAGTAAGGGATCGCTGATAGTGATATCAATACATGATACAATACTTTTTATATTTAAGCTTACTGTATCAGATAAACTGATTACATTTCAGTATTTTGGGGATTACTACTTTATTATTACAGATGAACAATGGAAAATTAGCATAACAGGTTCAAAGAAACTTAATTAAATGTATAGTGGAGGATTTTTTCGAATTTCTTGAAAAGACCTACCCTGTCAACTTAAAAAAAAAACGCACCTGCACAACCCTGCACCCAACGTTTATCTAACGCGTACGAGAGCGTGCACAAGCACGTTTCTCCTAGAGCACGCTCTGTTTAAAAGTTGCTTTTTGTATCACTCATACAAACTTACTTTCCAAAAGAAGGTTTGCTATTTTTCCACTATGTCACACTCACTACCGTTAAGTGAAAATGGGGACGAGCACGTTGGACAGCCCTACTTAAACATATCACCACTATACCTTTAAGCAATTTAATAAAACAAAGTTAGCACACCAACACAAATATTGATTGTTTAGCTGGCGCCTCTGAGCCAAGCAGAGCAGCAAAGCACTGTGAAAAAAGGCGCATTTCTGCTTTTAATGCACATTTTAAAGTATCGCATCAGAAAGGCTGATGGAAACACAAATTGTTAATAAAATCACATAAAATTACAAAAAAGTTTTGCACTCGTTTGGGGTGGTTTATGGCTTTTGCAGAAAAGGGTTGATGCACAAACTGGAAAATGGAAACACTTTTTTCCAATTAGCTCTATAAGTCACATGACTAATCAGCTGTCTCTGCTGCGGGTTTCTTCCTGGATGTTCCTGTAATGCACATAAACATGGCTGGAAGCAGCATCACAATTTATAGCTGAATGTTTACCTAAGAAAAACTTCCCTGATCACATTATAACCATCAAAACTTTCCTTCATTATTTCATGCTAGAATGCAGCCTCTACTTCATGTTTACTACAGCCATGCTTGGTTGATTCACTTCAAACCAAACGGAAACAGATATATTTGATATATTACCAGATATATTAACAGATTCACATTTTGTTTATTTCAAACTGAAATTTGAACTTCAGTTAGAGGGAAACAGCTACTGATATGGCTCTCTCCCCAGGGTGGCAGAGCCCCAAGGTGCAGGATACACACTAAAAAAACAATTTTATTCTATATATCTATACTTTCTTCTTTAAAGTCATGTTTTACCTACACCTCAACAATAGCTCTGTTATACATTTACTTGTCTTGTTAGATTAGGCACCACCCATAAAATGTAAGGATTAAGTACTATAAAAATATGGGGCCACACACAGACTAAACAAAAAGGCTGACGCTGGTGTCTGATTCATAGCATCAAGGTTAGTGAAGAATTAAAGGACCAGTTCATAGTTATTGAATCAGATCAAACCTAATTAATTAAAATAGTATTATTAGTAATATAAGAAGGTACTTTCTAATTTCCCCTGTCAAAGATATTTTTATTCACAAGGGGACTTTTACAGCTTTCTTATAAATCTCTGTCTATATGGATATTATTTCCACATATAAAAGTTACATATTAGTTTTTTTCCCCTATATATCTGTTCAGTTTTGCTTATGTTTAGCCTTAGTCTTTTACTGTCAGCCACCATCATCAGTTTCATTCAATCACACATGCTTAATATTTACATACTGCTCAGGTTTCTTTACACCCTATGATCTTCTCTGCATTGCTAATAGTTGATTGTAGTCTGGTCCAACTCTCTTGTCTGACTGCCAACCAGCACAGAAATAAGTTTGCATAAGACAGGTTAAATAATGCCTGTATATTGGATCCCAACTCTGGTCCTCAAGAACCCCTCTCCTGCATTTTTAGATAAGCATCTGTTCCAAAATACCCGATTCAAATGATTAAATGACTTCAGCATGCATTAAGTGCTGGAAATGAATCAATTATTCATATAAGTCAGTTGCAGGCAGCAAGGAGACACCTAAAACATGTAGGATGGGTAATTGGAGCAGAGTTGGGAACCACTAGAGAAGACCAGCAGGTTTCAGGTTGTACTGCATAGTCTCTGTTGGATTGTGTCCAGCTCAGGTTTCAAGAAAGGGTGGTTCCAAGGAATCAGAAGGGACAGTAGATATGGTATTGTGTGCATATGAGTATACATAACGACATATTATTGTTATGCAACCATGGTGAAACTTTGGAGAGACACTGGCTCAGTGTGCACATATAATATGCAGACACAATTAAGAACATACAAGGAAATTTCCATATAATCTGTAAAACTCCCTGCATAATTATAATAAAACAATTTATATGCATGAAAAATGCGGAACACTATGGCAATAGCCCTACTGGTTCACTTGTGAAAGTAAAATCTTTTGGGCTCTTTTTGGAATTAAGACAATTATTCTTATTGCCACATTGCCAGACAGGACACTGTTAAAAAAAAAAAAAAAAGAAAGAAACAGGAAATATCAGCATCCATAGGGGAGACACGACCGAAATGTAAAAAAAAAAGGTATAAAGTATCAACACCCATTTTAACTCTTTAAAGATGGATAAATGTTCCAAAAGATGGATTAATGTTCTTTAAAGATGGATTAATGTTCCAAAGGGTAAAACATAAAATAAAAATGAAAAAGGAACATCCATCACTTTCATCATTGTTATTACTGTTATCCTTATAAAAGTAGCCAAGACCTCATTCATGCTTCTGGCACTAAATTCCTGTTTTTTTGTTGCTTGTTTGTTTGTTGTTTAAGAAACAACTCACATCTAGTTCAAATTAGAAAAGAA